>NW_024104532.1:0-242500 GCF_003945595.2 Pipra filicauda
CACAGTTTTTTTCACCCTTGAAATTTTGGACACATCCCTGCTCAGCATCCTTTAGAGCTAGAGAGAAACAGCTGCTTCCCAACTTGTTGGCCTATTCCGCTGCAAGGGGCAAGGATATTCCTTCTAAAATCTCATTATTCTTCTTATGCCTAGTACTTGGAAGGTGATGACCCACTGCTACTCTTATGCTGATGTTTTTTTTGAGGGGAAAAGATGCTCTAAGAAATCAGATCCTTTTTTCTGCATGTTTGCAGTGATGAGTCCCATGATTTAAATCACAATTAATGAATCTTAATGCATTAATCTATAGAACTGGGATATTACATTAGACAGTGGATTTAATATAGAGCAAGGAGACAGCCTTTCTAACCCTTGTGAATTTTAAAGACTCAAAATCCAGGAACAAAGTCTAAAAATCCAAAAATTATAGGTCAGGAGGTTCTGAGGGCAACCTAAGGATGCTTTTTCCAGAACAAGTTAAAACTGAATGAAACTGAAGTCTGGGGGGGTGGAAATCAAAGAAAAGTAACCAAATTTCTTCAGAACTCAGGTAGAATGGTTGGGTTTGAAATTTGGCTGCAATTTCCTGTGTATTGTGCATGTTATTCCATGTGACTCAGCAGCCTTTCTAGCATAAAGCATTTCCAATTGAAAGAAAAATGTTGCTGGAAGGAGGGGATGTGAAAAAACATCGGATTTGTGGTTTGGTGTTTTTTTTTTTTTCTTTTCTTTTTTTTTTTTTTAAATAAAATTATTTATTTGGATCTTCAAAATGTATCTATTCTTTTTAGAGAGGCATGTTCAGAAGGGGAGAGCAATCCCTCCCCAGCTAGTATTTTGTATTGTTCCTACCTGCTAATTAAGGGAAGGGATTGTCAGAGAATCTGACAGACACATCCATAATACCTACTTGGGAGTGTTTCAGCAGAGCTTTGTCCCTCATCCCATCACACACACACATCCTAAATGGCTCTGTGGCACATTGACAGCCATGTGTCAGAGAAGTCTGTGAGGAAGGAGACGGAGAAGGAAGATATTCCAGGCTTTCATGCTGGCACCCTCCCGATGAGTAATTCAGTCAGCTCAGAGCCTCCTCATGGTCCTTTCCATCACCCCCACCCCTCTGTTCCCAGCAGCACATTTTGTCTCCTTCAGGAGTCACACCAGCCTCTCAAAGCTGAATGGTACACGATGTGAGATTAATTGGCTGAAAAAGCATCCGCAGAATGAGGGGAGGTGGGGAGGTTTCTTGTCAGAACTTTTGTTCTGTCACACATAGAAGTGGGGAAAAGAAGGATCTAAATAAAAGTGAAAGATCTAGATGGAAAAAGTGTTGTAAATGAAAACAAAATGCTTGTCTGGAAGTGGCTGGCAGGGATCTGGGATGGGGGAAGAAAGAGGACACTGGGGAAGGGAGGGGAAAGGAAGATATGTGACCTGATTGACCACAGTAGAGCCCGTACAGAAGTCTCTCTCTCTGTTGCTCTTCTCTCATGAGTATTGCTCTCCTTGAAGCTGAGTTGAAAATGTCTAATTCCTGCCTTGCAATACCTGCTCACAGCCACTGGAATAATTTCTTGTTAACTCAGTGCAAACTCTTCCATAAACTTGGAGTTCAGTTCTTTCTCACTAAATTTTGGGAGCCCAGCATATTCCTGAAATTTTGAAATCTATTTTTTTTCTTTTTTTCCTTTTTTTTCCTGTTGAACCCTTTTTATCACCATATTCTCCATGTGCTGGGGCTTCCCCAGTGTTGCCAGCTTTCTTGTTCCTCTGCTTTCCACCCACATGATTTTCTCTTCGTTGTCCACAAGGAATCTGTAGAATTGCTGTTTTAATTTATTTTTTTTATTTTTAATTTCCTCTCTGCTTTACATATGCAGAATGCTTTTGATATAACCCAGTGCAAAGACTATTTCGGTTACTGGTTTTTGAGAAAGAATTAAATACTTGTGGTAACAAAATTCTGAAATTCCTCTCCTAGGAATTCTGGGCTTGTTTTGCTACTTGCAGTGCTGATATTCTATAGAAATATGTTGTCTCATTCATTCTAACTGACACTGGCAGACATGAAGGTCCTATGCAATAATTAAGACTATTTTTATATGCAAGCTAATTTTTCTTGTAGCCTACATACCATACATTTGGTGTTCAAAAAGAAATATTTTTTTAAAAAACCCCTTGTTTTCATGCCAAATATTTCATGCTGAAATTCAACAGATGAAGTAAAATTACTTTTTTCACTCAGCTTTGCTCCTGATTTTCCTTCCTATATAAGGACCAGGTGCTGACTTCCTAGGTACTAACATCCAATAATGTCTTCAAATAGGAGCTAGGTATTGGAGACGAAAAATAAAAGCAAGAACATTCCAGTGGGAAGGACAAAGATGGACTGAGAGGACTGAGAGCTTGAAGTAAGTCTTGAAGATGGTTCTCTGAAGGGTTTGAAATGAGGTTGAACAAATGTTTCAATTCAGCTTCATCAGCATTTGTGTTGGGACAAAAGGAGAAATTACTGGCTTCATGCTCCCCTTTTATACCCCTCTAAGATAAATGGCTCAGTGGCAGGAGAAGGAGAAACTACCTTCCCCCAGGATGTGGGATCAAGGTGAAGTTCCCTTCCCTACCTTGGTAGAGCTGTAGGTGTGGGAGAGTCCTTCAGGCATCCACAGGACACTTCCTTGCTCTCACATCCCACACTGGCAGCCTGGCACTCGCACACACAGGGTGCCCACCCTCCCACCGGGGGCCTGGCTGTGATGGGCTGCAGGATCCCCTCCCTCACCGAGCTGTGCCAACCACACTGATTACAGTGATTGCCAAGTCGCAGGAAGCCTCTTTGTTCTGTCACTTTGCTGTAACACCTCACGAGGAGACTTGTTGTTTCAAAAAAAAAACCCAGTAAAAAGACAAACAAGCAGCAGTGTTTGCAAACCCGAGATGGCACGTTAAAGCATCCCTGGGATGGATTTCTCCCTGTGCTGTTTGTTGACCATTTGTTTCCTTTAATTGAAGCGTGAAAGGACCGAGCATATCCAATGCAACTTCCCTATGCTAAGTACCACCTGTCAGGCAAATAAAGATGCTCCATCAGTCACTTTTCCTTTGAGATTGTAAGTTTTCAGAAAGAAATGCTGGCACACACCCACGCTACTTCCCCCCATCACTGCATTCTCTTCCCATCCAGACTGCAGTGTGACTAGGAGCAGGAACAACACAGAAAATCCATCTATCTCAGTAGTATTTCAAATCTAAAACTTAACCTACAAATAAGTAACTTACCCCTAGCACCTTCACAGTAATTGGGCCCAAGTTTAGATCACTTTCAGCTCACTTTCAGCACTAATACCTGAACAAAAGGGCAGTAGCTATAAATAAATCAGGATCGAAGATATTATTAGAAGATGTTATTAGAAAGATATAGGTAGACTAAGTGGAGGGGATGAAAAAAATACCAGCCCAGCCACTCCAGCATAAACAAAACAGAGTAAAATTAGAGCTGGCTGTAGGCAGAGCTTTGAATGACTGAGGAGTGCATTTGCAGCCCGCTGAGCAAAGGCAATTCTGCCCCCACACTGACGCACGGAAGATTTGGATTAATTTCAGTCCAGACAGGTAGTACAGCTGCAGTTTGGGGCTGATAGCTTGGTAGGAAGGCAAACCAGAGGGCTGATGAAGACCTGAGTGTTCTGCACCTGCTGGGTAACAGAGATATAAATGCTGGAAAAGGGGCAGCCAAAATGTGTCTCTTAAGCAACACACAGCTTCTGAACAGTTTTAGCACAGCTTCCACAGCCGAGGGGTGTGATGTGAAGCTGCTGTGAGGACCAAGGCAGTAATCAGTTTTCCCTGTCTCTGAGCTTTGAAGGGAAGTAGTAGGATTTTTTGTGGAGGCTTCAGGAACAGTTGGATGGACACCACTCAGGGTGGGTTAGCTTGGATTTGTCCTCCCTTAGTCATGGTCAGGGTGACATTTTCAAGGTGCCTTCTGGATTTATGTTGTTTCTGTGCTAGGACAGGGCTAACAGACACCTTGAGTCCTTCCCTGCACCATGGCCTGCGGAGGTTGCCACAAGTCTGTTCACAGTCTCATTGTATTTTCTGTTTGCCATTGTTCGATAGTTTTATTCCATTTTAAGATTTGTGAGAATAGGAACCCTTGTGGTGCAAGTCTCTTTACTGAAGATTTTTTTAATTAAAAGAACTAGTCTCCTTAAAATGTATTTGTTTGACATGCCAGAAGATTTCCTCTATGAAGAACAGAGAAAGGGAATAAATGTTACAATGTAGAGTAAATATGTAAGGAGATAAGACAGAAGGAACAGGAATTTATCTGACTTAAGTGTTTACTACACCCAGGAAGTGAGTTGTGTTGCACATCATTTAAAACAGATTTTTTTTTTAGCAAAGAAAAACTTTCCTTTAAAATCTATTGCCACAAAAATACATTTGGGACAGCAGTTTGTACCATATGGGTCAGTTGTTAAAAATATATATATCTTAAAGGTGAACTTTTCTTTTGGTTTTATAGAGTGGTTCAACCAATCACAGCAAATGTTGATCACAAAGTACCGAGTCCCACAAAACCCAGACAGCTCAGTGCTTTGTGAAGCAAAAGGAAGAAAATTCTTCAAGTTCATTGGCAACAAAACTTTTTTAACCTTTATTACCCATTCTTCTTAGGACATGGGCATTGTTCCATGTCTTTCTGACCTTTCAAATCTGTAGGGAATACAACAGGAGAAGGAGGGACAGCTGACACTGTGACCAGTGCTTCCTACTCCATCACCTCTTTGCTCTCCTTATTTATGACCCTGTCAGAAATGGTGTTGCAAAGCAGTTCCAAAGAGCTATTTTATTGAAAGGTTCTTAAATATTTTTTAAAAGCTGAATTATCAAACCTCTAAGACTATGTGCATGTTCCAGGGAAATGAGCACATGGGCAGGGTAATGAAAAAAACCTTTAATTACCTCAATAGCTTCTTCTCTATCGGCATCACTCAGACAGGCAGTTTATATCTCAACAAATGAGGTGTTCATTGAGGAATATATATATTTTTAAGTATAAAATTGATTTCTATGCTCTACATTTCTCATTGTAAAGACACGTTTCTTTGCATCTTACCTTTATTGCTTTTTGATAAACAGCAGCTTCCATGGACTATTGTCAGTAAAGATCTTCTGATTAACTGTTCCAACTATTTACAACATAATCCATGGTTTCCCAGTGAGAAGTCAGGAAACCAAGCAGGAACAGGGTCAAAATACAGATTAGGGGAAATAAAGCGCATCAGGCATTTGGAAGGTTATTTCTCTTGCTTTTTCTCCATGAATCCCTGGGATGGGACTTGTCCTCAGCAATAGCTGTGCCTGAACCTGCCAGATTGGTTGTAGCCCTGTGCTTTCGGGCTCCTCGTGGGCGCAGCATTCACGGGAGGTTGCTACTGAGCCAGCTTTCATTTAACCTGGCACAAACCAAGGCTGTTAGAGAAGGCTGTTGTAGACTTAAATAAAAAGAAAAGCAGGCAGTATAAAGCTCCAAATGAGGCTGGGTCACAGGCTAGTAGCACTTAGGAAATTGTTATAGCACTGCTAAAAATCCATTATACACAGTCATGCAGAGAAGTGGTTGGATTTACATGCAGGTGCTGTCTCTATCAGGAGTATGTATGTGTTCTCTATACATGGGCTAAGAAACCCTCAAAGAACTGTTGGACATGAGAGAAAATAATTCTTTCTCATTCAGTTTGTTTTTAACTGCTTTTATTAATCTTGTATTTATTGTTGAGGCTCCTACTTGCTCTCATATACAGTAGAGACTGAAATAATGATAAACAGGCTCATGCAACATTCATATCCAGTGAAATATTCATATTAACCTATATATGAACTTATTTATCTAAGTTAAGTAAATGGATATTTATCTATTTTTCAGTCAGGAGAAAAGAGAACATGAAGATGTCTAGACAGCCGAGTTCAGGAAGAAGTCATCTGTGGTCCTTTTTGAACAATTGGGAAGAAAAGAACGGCAAATAAGAGATCCCTATCTTTTGATTGTAAAGGCACCCCAGCAAAGAGAGGAGGTAACTGAATATGCTAAGCTCAGCCATGCTTAGCAAATGGTTTGAAATTGGTGCAGAGCTGTGTAATTATGAAATTTAGAGCTAAAATCAGCATATGGACATTGTGACTTTGAAAACACAGTCTTGGGCATCAGACATTTATCCTGAGAAAATTAGGCTTATTCCATTAGTGTTATTAGCATTCATCGGAGTAGTGGGTTGAAATGTTCACAAGCTGCTGTGCAGGTAGAACATTTGAGATGCCTGCAGTGTTTATGGGGATAAATGAGGAGGGGGAGGTGTAACAGTTGTGGTGTGTGTCTGTAGATGGCCAGTGAAAGGTTGTTCTGCCTAACTCTTTGCTTTTAGCTACTGTAGCAGTAGAACCACCAGATGAGTCCAGTTTTCCAGGTGTAAACCCTTACTGCCATATGGAATATGTTGTTTTTCTGCTGTAATAGTGCAAGAATGGATCACATTCAAAGGGTAGAGTTGCTACCTCAACATTGAGGATACCAGTGTTCTCCATAACATCCTTGTATATGTTGTTGATAAGGAATGGATATGGGATTCCCATTACCAAAACTGTTCAGTTAATTGAAGTGCATTTCAGAAAATATGATATAACACTATATTGAATGCATAGATTTCTTTCACACAAAAGCTCTGCTTTTTTTGAGATGCTTAATTTGAGCACTAAGTGGTAACACCTGAAATGCTTCTAGGCCAGCTCACCTGAGAATTAGATTGGCCAAGAGAAAATTTTGGCCTCATTGGTAGATGTCAGCATCAGAAATTCTGTGACTTTAAGCACTAGTGTTTGGCCTAGGATAAAAGGATTGAAAAGGCTGTGGATTTCTGTTATTTTCTGGAAGGTTTAAGCATTATAATCATGTTGTGCTCCTCTGAGACTTTGTCTGGCTGCAAAGAAGAGTTGAGGAATCCTTTTGTTCCATCCCATTCCTGCTATGTAAGGAAGGGCACTCTAGCTGTGCTTGGAAATGTCTCTGAAGGGAGCACTGAAAAGTGTTCAGAAGAGCCAGAGAGAAAAGCACAGCTTGTCTGCTGAAGGGTTCTGTGCACAATTGCTGAGAGAAGTCTTGATACAACTCCAAATGCCTGTGTTAGGGGAAATAAACATGAAGACCACATGCACTCCACTTCCCAGCAAGTGTTACTTGATTTTGTCACCCATATTTTGAATTTTTGCAAGGCTTGCTGATGTTCTTGAACTCCACACACACCTACCCCCATCTAAATGCATCGTACCCCTTGGTGCAGCAGTGGCTCATTGTGTACTCTCTGTATTTCAGAGCAGACAATCCTGTCAGAAATTTCCATGATACCATGACAGCAGCTTTCTGATCTTGTTTAAATTGAAGAATTGCTTCCTGTTTTGAAGGAAAACTGGAAAGGAAAGTGTTCTGGAGGTGGATTGGTCTGGTTCAGCTTTGAGAGTGGGCTGTTCAAAGCCACTTCCAGGCAGCTTCAGTTGACTACAGAGTCTTGGCCCAAGTTCTTCCGCATGGGAAGCTGCTTTTCCCTGTCAGACTTGGTCTTCAATTGAAAATACCAATGACCCCAGAGGCTGTCCCAGACCTCAGTTATGCTCAGTGTAGAAACAGGTGTGTACCTACACTGTAAAGTGAAGAGGTATGAACTAAGAATTGGACAACAGAGGGAAAATTTGGCCAGGCTCTCCCAGTTAGTCACAGGATGAGTACATAAGCTGCTAGATTCAACTCAGGAGAAAACAGGATATGAATGACTAGACAAAAATGTTACACCTACTCCCTGTCAAACCATAAATCCAGTCCTAAAAGCTGGAATGAAAATCTACCAGTCCAGGCTCAAAAACCTCTCAAACATTCTTCCAATATGGTGATGAGTGTCTTTTCTTTCATATGAGTTAAGAAGTATTGCCTGTGCTGGTAAGTAGAATACTGAAGGTTGGAATAAGAATTTAGAACCTGTCTGAGGCTTCTTAGAGGATTCGGTGCAAAGAAAAGCTTGTTTGGTGTTTATCCAAGGATAAGAACATACCAGACCTATTTCCACTTCATAGCTACCTTGAGGCAAATTATTCACTGACACAAAATATGGGATCTCTAGTGCTGTTTTCATTGTTACCAGGATGTAGTGAAATCCATCAGCTCTTCAATGGAAACACAAATACTGCAGAACTCGGTTTCAGTCTGAGCCTACCAGACTCATCCTCCGTAGCTTAAACTCATGGTCTGAATCTTCAACAGCATCAGAGGGACACAGTTCTTCATTTCATGGGAACAGTTCTTTTCACAGTCTTTGATTTTGTCTCACCAGTCTTTCGTAAATAGGTTCTTCAGCCCCACGTATCATAAGCCTGTAGGTGCAAACTATATCTGTATATCTATATCAGCAATCAACACCCTGATGGAGAGTGTTAAAACTCCAACTGGGTGAGAAAGGCTCCCTTGACTGACAAAAAAAAAAAAAAAAAAAAAAAAAGAAGAAAAGGATAAATTTGTTGAATAATTTGATTTCTGTGTTGTTCTAACTGAGATGGATTCAGTCCTGGGTGTCTTATTATTCTTTCATACTTGGCTGTTTAAGGGAATGTGGTACCCTATGTTCACCCTAAACTAAAAGAAACCACTTTCTAGAGTCAGTCTTTAAAATCATCTTTGGAGTCCTTGCATGACCATGGGAAAGAGGACAGAGAAGGGAGCAGTGTCTTCCTAACCAGGGCTCAGAGATGGCTTCAGGTGCCATCACATCAGTGAGACATGAAGCAAAGAAGCAGTTCAAGGAATGATGTTGCAGATGGGTGTGTTGTCACAACACCACAGGCAAGAGCTGGTCACTGATGTAAAGCTGCATATGCCAACCCTGTATTGCTGTCTTGGGAAATAACATGACAGGATAATGTAACACAGGCATTGTACAGCCAGCAAGGTGGAAACAATGCAGCAGCGAGGATGGAAGGGAGATGGGAGCTAAAGTGTTTCAGATTATCCTATAGAGAACAAATGTGTTTGATATACTATTCACACTGCCTCATATGAAAGTTTAATGTCTTGGGGGTGCCAGCTCTGTACAGATCTGTGACTGTAATCAAGCCACGAGCAATGGCTGTGTGAAAGATCTTGGAAAAGTTTCTTGGCATCTCCGATGGATGTGCTGCAAAGCAATGACCCATTTTTCAGTCACTGGTTTGTATTTGATATCCATGAAGCCCTACAAAATAGAGAGGGAAGAGAAATGAGGTTGCCTGAGCTGAAAGAAATGGCTGTGTGAACCAAACCATTGTGAAGTTCTATATCTTGATTGCTTCTCTCTATGGAAAGCTTTGCCAAGTCTAAAATAATTTCCATAATAGTGTGCATTACTGATATAAAAGAGATAGAAAATGCAGTGTTTTTTTTCAACTTTTCAACTTGCAACTTCTTTCAACTTCTACAACATGTCAAATTCCTTTCAGGGTATAACTTGAACTTGTTTATCAGTGATGAAAAGTGCCCATTTGGGGTTCTTTCTATCAGCACCCAAAGCAGAGATAAGTTTTCCAATGAACCATTCAGAACACGCACTTTGAAACTACCCATTCATTAGCTGAAAGATTGTACCTGCAACAGACCTGAGTAAATTCTCAACTATTTTTTTTGAATTTTTTTTTCTGTTCTAAATGGATTTTAGTGGCATCTCTTGACTCTTGTTGGCAGGAATGGAGATATTTACCATCTGTTCAAATACACATTGGCCATGGTAAACAATTCAGACAATTCCCCAAACAAAGAGCATGGGGAAGCAACCAATACAAGCTGCTGGCTCCTCATACAGCTCAGGTGCAGACAGAGGACAACGCATTCAGGTGGGTTATTGGCACTGAAATGAACTCATGAACTCTCAAGGGTGCTTCCAGCAGAAATGAAGTTATAAAAGTATTAATGACCAGATCAGAAGATATTTGGTTCTGGCTTAAACAATTGTGTTCTGTTTTATTGTGTATGGTGCCTAGCTGGTCTTTCTAGGGAGGTACAGAGCAGAGAAAAAACGAAAGAGGTGCATGGAAATGAACTTCAGAAGTTGTAAGACCACGTTAGAGCAGCTCATTGTGCCTTTTTTTATATACTTTGCTCAGAGAAAGTGGCAAGGAAGCATATCAACTCTTTCAAGTCTTTAGCTGAACCTGCTCCATGCTGTAGTCTTTCAACTATAGACTTTGCCCGTGAAGGGAGGCTGAATTTTGGTCACACTCCCAGCAACCAATTTCCAGACAAACCCAACACAGTTGGTGGACCTGAATCAAGATTTGCTTGTAAAGATGCCCATGCTGTTAAGAACTGTATTTGCAAGTAAGTGCAGGGGGAGAATTTAGAAGGTTGCTGCTGGGAGGAGTGAGTGTCTCTCAGTGGTGTCTCTCCTTCAGAAATAGCGACTGCTGCCTGTGCCTTTTGTGTAGCAGGGTCTCAGATTAAGTCTCTGCCACTCATTGTGTATTTGCTTTGTGTTTTGCAGAACTTTCCAGCTGGAGTCACACAGTACGTTTGTTCCCCATAGCATGAAAGCATGACATCTTACTGCTTTTCCCTGGAGCAGAGTAACACATTCATTTTTAATTGTTGACCACTATATCAAAAATCCTATTTCCCAGAGTTTAATTGTTTTGCATGATGTTTAATTCATGGCTTCCCTACAGAAATCAGCTGTTAACCTTTTTAAAAAAATATATATATTATTTAGTATTTATTTATTATTTAGCAATAACATTTTTAATTGTACAGGATGATATAATTTATTTATATTCTCACTATAAAATTCCATGTCCCTGTGCTCCCTCTCCCTTCCTCCCCCACCCCCTTTTTTTTTTTTCTCCTGGCACTTATGAAGAACAATAAGAGCTGTAGAAATGTTACTGCAAGGGTTTCAAGAACAAGTTTTTGAAATAAGGTGTTCTTACACAGGACAGCACTGAAGAAACATTTAAATCCTCCTGGAGACACTAAGCCAATGCTTAAGAGCTTTTGGAAATCAGGGCATAGGTGAACATATTTTTCTTTCTTTCTGAATATGCTTTCTACTGTCTTCTTGCAAATGAGCTGCCCTGCAGAAAAGTTCAGTGGCAAAACTCAAGCCAAACTTTCAGAGGATTTGTAGAAACAAGAATTCAGAATTTCTGCCAGAGACCTGATGCGACGAGTGATATTCATCCAGCCAGGAGACTGTGCCATCCAGAATGTGTCTAGCAGAATTTCACACACAGCAAAGTGCTCTTGGAAATGTTCCAGGACAATAATTATTGGATACCAGGGAGCTGCAAATAAGTGCTAAGAAATGAGGAAGCACAGCACTTGCACAAGATCTCATCCTCTGTTCTGGCTGCACAGAATGCCCTTTGCTTTGGCTGCTGTGGCAAAATCTCCATCTTCTCTTTCCATGGAAAGGATTGGGTGCTGGGAGATGTTTTGTAGTTTGCCCAAGCCCTGAAGCTCCTTCCAAACCCAGAGACTAGGCAGAGGCTGCAGGAGTCCCAGCCACCTCTCATCAGAACAAAGCTTTCCCATGATGTACAAGGCTGCAACCCAAATCCAGCTGCTCCCACGGCAACAGAATAGGGTCCAACCATGCAGGCAGAGATACCAGAGATGGATATCAGCACGATTTGTATTTGTAAGGTTTGTATTAGCAACATATTCCTTACCATATGTGGACAGAAATTTACGTATGTGGAAATATATGTATTTCTGATTGATAGGGCTGTGAGGCTGGTGTTAATGTTTGGTCCAGCATCAGCCTGGAAAAGCATGAAAGCACAGATTTACCTTTTTCTTAAATGTGGAGAAATAAACAAGTTACTCCTGAAAAACATTGCTGCACTTGGGACTGCTATGCAGCTCCATTTCATCTGATGGAAACCTGAGCACTAGGGGAAATTTCCATATTTCCCTCCTTTTCCAAGGGAAGTGGTAGACCCAGGAAAGCAAGCCAGGATGGGTGTAACCACTTGTAACCTTGCAACCGCTAAACTTCTGCTGTGGTTGATCCCATCCCTTCCATCTTTTTTGTTTACAAAATATCCCCAGTGCCATCATCACCCACACAGGAGTTGTTTCACTGCTCTGAGTGAATGCTCTTGTGTCAGTGCATCATCAGAGGAGGAAGTGGCTACATCTGGGTAAAAATCAGTTTACAGTGGAAGAATCACAAAGCTTTTAATGATGAAACCAGAAAACAGCCTAAGATTTTTGCTGAGTGTGTTTGGTTTAAAAGCAAAATTTCCATCAAATCCTAAGGGAGCAGAGCAACACTTCCTTTCCTAATTTTTAATATAAATCTTGGCAGAGATGAAGACTGAATGGCTAAAGCAATTACAGGAAAATTCCAATTCAGTAGGAAACAGGAAAAAAACAACAACTACAACAACAAAAAACTTGATCATTTCTAAGAGATAGGATATCTGATACAGCTGCTGCTCTTTCAAGGACTACTTAAAAGCATTTTTGACTGTTTTTCTCTGGAAAATATTTCAATCAGCATATATCAAAAAAAGCCTTTCTTCTCTATTTCACTTTCTTCCTTCTTTCTTGCTTCTACTGCAATGTAAATTCTACAGCAAAAGAAAGAGAGAAAAAAAATCTGTATAGCACAAATGACTCTCACTTCAAGCAAATATTGCCATAAGTAATTATACTTCTCTCTGTTCCTGTTTCAGACACACTGATGTTGCGAATGAATTAACCAAGGAACATAATGCTTCACTGCCAACTAAGAGCTAATACTTGAAGTTTAGTGCTATTACACTTAACTTATTTCGGTTGGAGCTCAAACCATGACACATAGAAGAACTGATACCAGTGAAGGAGATGGATTTCTTGTCAAGAACGAGTCTCGCAATTCCTTTGCTCCAAGGAAATTTGAATGAAGAAACATTCAGTTTGGAGACATGCCTATTCTACTTAGAGAAAGTTAAAAAATGGATTGAGGAAAGCAGACAGAGCTAGAAAACATTGCAAAGAAAAATTATAATTTTTAAACACAAAATTCAGGTTTATGAATTTCTCCATGTGAGTTTTTGCAGTGGTCCATCCATACTCTTTGGGACATTTCTTCTGGACTTTACACCCAAAGCTCTTGCAGGACAAGGATTTGTCTTGCTTGAATGGTCTAGATCTGCTTGTGATTTCCAGTGGGCTCCCTTGGTGACTTTTAGCACATGCTTCTGGTGCTGGAGCACAATCACAACAGTGACCCTCTTTTAGACTGGAGCTCAGTAAGATGCGGGCCCTGACATAGATTTTGGGTGTGCCAACATTCCCAAATCCCTTGATCTATGCCACTTAATTTTAAGCAGTCAGTAAGACACCTAAGGAGGGAGCCTAATTATCCTAAGGCACCTTTCACAGTCAGTGAGGTGATCAAGGTGTCACCAGCACATGAACCTGAGATGCCCTGCAGTGCCCTCAGCTGACTCACCTCCCTCAGATACAAAGAGACGCTTGGCAGGAATGCCAACAGCAAAGGCAGCAGGGAGAGGCATCACCAGAGCAGAGCTTCAGGTGAGTCATTTGCATCTGCAGAGGGAACATGGAAGGAGAAAGGGACCACAGTCCCTTTTCCCAGAAAAAGCATCACAGTCCCAGTTCAGCAGCCCAGTTCAGGGGCTGTTGGACTGTGCATATGGTCACTGGGGAGTTTTTTGAGAAACGGTTGTTTTGCTTTAAAAATGGGGATGGGAACAGTTTCATGTAGCAAAGATCTGCAGAAAGGATCAGTATTCTCTGACAATTCGTGGTCAGAGAAAAAGCTGATATTTGCTGCATGAGCTGTCTGTGGTTGCTGCTCTCACATTCCTGTACCTCTTGCAGGTGTGTCAGGATGTACCCTCAACACCCCCAGTCTGCATGAGTTGTCCTTATATGCTTGTTAAATGATGGTGTGCATTTGTACTCAGACTATTATAAATCCATTACTTCCCCGAGGCCACAGGAAATGATTTTAAAATGTGAGGCTTTTCTACAGGGAATTGAGAGATAAAAACACTAAAGCTCTGAACTTGGCTTGCACAGATCAATGCAGTGCAATAACTGGGAAGATGAACCAAGCTTAAAATATTACAAGTGTGATTGCATGAAAGCTTAACATGACATTGAGTAATTATTACTACAAAAGTCTCCTAAACCACCTTAAGTAAAACAAAACCAAAACCAAGCAAAGAGCCTGGCAGTAAATCATAAAAGCAAAATTACAGTGTTTGCACTTGGAACCAAAGTCTGGGTAATGTAATTGCATAGTAGTGAGTAAAACTTCAAATTTCCTTCACTTTCCTTTACTTTTTCGATAAAATTAAGAGGTGTAGGTGAAAAGTCTTGGGATGGGAGATATCAAAAGATTTTGAAAATTATTTTTCCACTGAAACTTTCACAAAGATTTTTTTTTTCTTCATCAGTAACTTTGTTTCTCTATCAGGGAAACAATTAGTTCCAAACCTGACAATTCCTATTTGTGGAGGGAACAATGAACAAAAGAGGAACAAAGCAATCTTTCACACAAGATTCAAAAATAGTCATTAAAGTTCCTACCAAGTTCAGAAGCTGGTTGAACTAAGGCAGTCATTATCCAGTGAGCAATAAGGTTTACCTGCATTTTCAGGGCAATGAGATAATATTTCATCCCACCATAGACAGTCATGATGTACCAGTTAGTGAGTCTTCCCATTTTTTTTCATGGATTTATATTAAGCAGAAAATAAATACTAATGAAATGTTCCCTTTTCTGAAGCACTGAGCCACTTATAGGAATAATTTCGAGGAGAGGAGTAGGAAGTAAGTTTGTATCTTACACTTCTGTCATTATTTGACTTGAACAGATGGAAGCTCAACCACTTGTGATTAAGTCACTAAAATGAACAGGCATCACTGAAATGGTGGTCACTCATTTGGTCAGTTTTAAGTGAAGAAAATTAGCAATGGATGGTGATGGGTGTGGATTTCCTTAAAACAAACAAGAGCAGCCTTTCCCAATAACTCCAGTCCTGTGCATGTATCTCCATATTACATGCATTCATGGCCAGGGAGAATCCTGGCTATGAGCCTCCATTTCCACTTGGGATGCGTTCATGAGCCGTCCAGTATCCAGGAATATGCAAATCCCTTGAAATATAAATTGTGCCACAGGTTATACATGTAGAAAGTCTTTCTTTAAATGTTGCAGCTGCCTAACCCAGAGCTCTACAGCATGAGGGCTCCCAGAGATGTCTCTAAATACATTTCCCTATTGAATGGGATCATCAGCAGGGGGACCCTGAACATGTTTGTATGCTCAGCATGGAAAGTATGTTCCTGGTTTTGGAACACATCAGTAGCTGCATAAATCCATTTAGGATTTAGAAATATTGGGCTTAGGTCCCTGCCTTAGAGTGGGGTTAAACTCTCAGTCTGAAAGTGTCCAATTCTCTTGGCTATTAACTAATGTCTGTTATTTCAGGTGGTGTCTGGGGAAGTGGACTACACCCCCACTGCCCCTGGGTGTGGAGGAAAGCAGCTACTTTGCAAAGTACAAAAATGTATTAAAAAAAAAATTAAATCTACCAAACCTATAAAATACTATTCACTCAACAGATCTTCAATCAGTTTCTCAGCGCTCCATTTCTAATTATTTGCCATCTGGTGCATCCCCTTCTCTTCCAAAGACATGGAACATTCTTCTGGAGCAGGCACACACAGCAGTGTTACCCATACACTAACCACTTCTGACTGGCCATCCTGGGGAGCCTGATTGTTTGAGGCAAATCTCCTCCCCAGGGATGGCATGATTTATTCCTTGCATCCGGATTGCAAGTTGGTTTTTTTTTTTTCGTTGGGGGAAAAAATGCTTCTGTGCCATTTATAATGGATTTCATTCCAATAAACAGCCATCTTCTGGCATATTATGACTGTGGCTTATCAAATAATAAAGCCCCGTCACTCTAAATTGCTGGGAATGGGACCAATCCAGCCAGCATCGATTCCTGTGTCCACTTTGTCATGCCAGGACATTTTCAGTGGCTTGGTGTGTGTGGGAGTCACGGCTGTCAGCAGGGAAGAACCATGGTGTGCCCCAGGGAAGCTGCAGAGACAAGTGGGTGTGATTTCTCAGATTCTGATCCTTCATACACTATCCAATTTAAAGTGCTACCTAATGTTCATTAGGGATGATCACAAAGCCATATGGCCTAACAAATGCAATACGTAGTTCAGCATGTTGGCAGAATGACTCCTTGTTAATTCTGTCTCCTATTCCACCCTCTGCCTGGTAGAGAGGATAGTGAGGAGGCTGGTTTTACCGTGCTGAAGAGATGACAGACTTGATAACTTAAGCATGGAGCATTTCCAGAGCTTAACAATGAATGGCACAAGCTTTCTGAGGGGAGGAAAAAAATAGGCACAGATTTTCAAATGCATCAGCAGGTTGCAAAAAATGTGCTGATTAGCCATTTGTGTATTTGACTCAGGATGGTTGGGACATGGGAGATCTCAATTTAATTTCTATCCCTGCAACACTTTCCCTGTGTGACCTCGTTGTACCTTTTAGTCTCTCTGTGCTTGAATCCTCCCACTTTCTCCCTAGGACAAGGAGTGGGTCTTGGTGCACATATATTTATACAGATGTGTGCTGGTTTTTCTTGGGGTAGAGTAAATTTTCTTCGTAGTAGCTAGTATGGGGCTGTGACTTGGATTTGTACTGGAAACAGCGTTGATAACTCAGGGATGTTTTAGTTGTTTTTGTGCAGAGCTTACACAGAGTTAAGGCCTTTCCTGCTCCATCGAGGAGGCTGGAGGTGCACAAGGAGCTGGGAGGGGACAGAGCTGGAACAGCTGAGCCCAACAGACCCAAGGGATATTCCAGGCCATGTGGTGTCGTGCTCAGTGTAGCAAGATGGGAGAAGAAGCAGAAAAGGGAGGCATTTGTTTTGTCTTCCCAAGTTACAGTTACACGTGATGGAGCCCAGCTTTCCTGGGGATGGCTGAACACCCACCTGCCCATGGGAAGTGGTGAATGGATTAGTTCTGCTTTGCATGTGTGCACAAATTTTGGTTTAGCTATTAAAATTCAGAAAATTCAGATATTATTTCAAATTGGATGAATGAAAGCAGGTTATCTAGTGACTTGGAGGGAACTGGGACCATCCAGTGCTGCGGGACTTGTCTGGCCTTAGGGCTGGCTTCCTCCCATATTAAGGTTTGCCCAGCAGCACCCCTATCATTAGGCCCTGCTATCCATCACAAGGCAGTGTTTCTTTCTGTGACTCAAGGTGATGGAGTGCCCAAAAATATTTTCCTCTGATATTTTTGAAAATTCAATCTTCATCGGTAAATTTGAGAAATTATTTTCCTCAAAACTTTTCCCCCCCCCACGTTATTCTCAATATATTAAATGAATCAGCTCTAATTTATAGTGACTCTTGATCTGCTGAAACCACTGTGCTCATCTCTGTTGTCAAGTCCAGGGCTTGAATGTGTTCTCTCCACAGCCACCGAGTGCCTGCAGGAGTGCACCTCTTACACCACTGCGTTTCCTCAGCAGTAGAACAGATGAGTAAATTTGAGCAAATCTCTTATTTGAAACAGACCCCACAGAAAAGAATAAAAATTACATCAGCAGCACTAAACTACTCTCACAAATAACAGCAACTGTCTTGAAGCAAAGGTTGGCTGTGTCTATACAGAGAAAATACTTAGTGTCTGTGTGATATACAAGGCAGCTTATCTCTTTGAGAGCAGGAGACTATAAAAATACAATTGCCAGAACGAAAGAAAATTGAAGCTGATTGCCATAGCAACAAAAGAATTACACTGATGAAACAGAAGCACATGAAATCCTTGTATGCTACATTAAAGACAAAGCAATCAAAAGTAAACAAGAGTGGATTGGAATTTGCTTGGCTAAAGCTGGAAATGACAAATGTTACCAGGTGATGGAGGCAGAAATGAGCCCACAAGAAAGGAAGGGGCAGCCCTGTGGAGCTGGGAATTCATCCCCCATTTCCTCTGTGAGCAGGAAAAGAGGACCTGGGAAGGCAGCTATGGGCACTTCCCAGGCTTTGAAGGCAGTTGGTGGAAGCAAATTCCCAATTAGATGGTCAGTAACAATAAGCAGTTTTCATCTGTGCCTTTTGCATCCATCTCCATGACTTTCTCTCCCATGGAGATGGGTGAAACAAGCTGCTGTTGTAAAAAAGGAATTTTCTTTTTCCAGCTGCATCTCTTGAAACATCCTGCTTAGACTGGCACCTACTTATCCATGAAAATATGTAGCCCGTCCTCTATGGTAATACACTTTTGCCCTTTTGGGTCTGCATGGCACAGTGAGACTGCAGCAGAGCCAGCAGCTTTCCAGAGTGCAGTGGTGAAACCACACTTTTAAACCCATACACAAATGTGACAGTTTTCTGATGTGAGGGGTGAGAGGGGTTGAAGACCCAGACCTCAGCACCTCCCACAGCATCAAAGCTGTTGTGACAGATGCAGAGCTGTGCTGTGCTTTCTTGTGAGGCTCCGTGCCCCTGCTTGGGGATGGATTATTGCAAACCTGTGGGCTGCTCTCACATCCTGAATCCCTCCCACTGACAGTTGGTTGGATGAAATTACCCGGGGCATAAGCAATATAAATCTCAATGGTGTTACACCAGAAAAAGAGGATCTTATGTGCATCCTTGTCCATATGAGCTCAAGCACAGCTTTCCTCATTCTTTGGAGAAGGAGCTAGCGTTATCCAAGTTGAAACCATCTGAAGGAAGTGTCTATACATCATGGTTCGGTCTGAAAGAGTAAAAAAAATAGGATGTGTTAAATGGAAGATCTTTCCTGAATGCAGCTATAATTAAAATCTTAGTATTTCTTATCATAACAAAGCCTTGGAGTCAGTCCAAACGTTGTACTTGAGCACAATGAAAATATTCAAAGTGGTGGACTGACATGTCCTTAAGATACAGGAACATTTAATCTACTAGATCTTAGTCTGCAATAATGACCAAACCTTTCAAAGTTACCACAAAAAATTCTTAAGACTAAAATAAAGTTGACAGTTCCTTTAATTAAACTCATCTTCCTTTCAAAGGAAGTGACAAAAAGATTTAAGGAAGATTAATTAAGACTTAAATGCACAGAAATGACTCAAGGCATATTTAAGTAAGACTTAAATTAGTCTTTCATTTGGACATGGGAGATTCCATTAACAATAATGAAATGAAGAAAGACAGATCTTAAAGCCTTTGCTCTAAGCTCTGCTTGGAGGCTGTTTCCCAAGTCCTACCCATCTCCCAGATTTTAGTGCAATCCTGATTATTTTTCTTTAATGTTTCAATCATCCTTTTTTTTCAGTTATCTCCTTGGATTTCTGCTGTACTTTAATGAAAGTCTTAGCCTTAGCCCCATTAGGGGTTACATGTTTCCTTACACGACAACCTGTTCTCCTTTGCAGTACCCTAAATACAAAGATTGGCTTTGGTGCCATTTGGGGTTTTGGGGAACATTTGTTCAAACTGAAATCTTGCTTTCCATCTGGTAAACAAAAGACAGCTGTGCAGATCCTGACTTTTTGGTGCTCCCTAAAAACCTGGTGCTTAATAGATAACTGCACTGTGCTTCTGCACAGAGGTGGCACTAAGTTGTGAGGAGAGAAACAGATAACAATTCTCCTGGTTTGCACTGAAGTAAAGGTTTGCAGCATCCTGCCATGCGCAGATGGGCATGAAAGTCATCCTGGTCACCATGGTAATAAGATAATCAAAACCAACCCTTGAATTTTTAACTCTGGATGATGAATGGCAGAGACAGAAAGTGCCGGGGCACAGGTGGAAAGGGTGGCAGGGGAAGAGTTCTGTGAAGGAGAGTGTAGCTGCATCTATGGGGCACAGGCAGCCTCCCAGTTCTTCCTTCCCCCAGGGAGACAAAAAATAAATCATTTCAGTAAGAGATTCCTACCAAAGCAGGAGGATAATGTGAGCAGTTTCCCTGTAGATTGCTCCTACACTTGGCAAATATGTGAACTTGTGACCAGGGTGGCCATGGTGGGGTCTCTGTGCCTTCTCCAGGGTGGTCCCCAAGCTTCTGTCATTGCTATCTTCACCTCTGCTGTCCCTGTACTCCTAATTTCTGTCTTAAATCTGCCTTGCTACAGTGTAAGCCCATCATTTCTATCTAGTGTGGGTATTGAGAGGGTACTGCTCCCTACCTCCTTAAAGGACAACTGCTGTTGTGATGTGCCTCTATATCTCTTCTTCAGGCTAAAAAATCTCAGCTTATTCAGTATTTCCCTAGGGTCATCTTACGTAGACCTTTCATTGCTCTTGTCATTCTCATTTATTTTCCTTTATTCACAAGAAATGTATCCTCCTTTTCAGGTTTACTCTTGCAATAAAAGGACTCCTTTGGCATTTCTCCTCTGTACACTGTATCTTCTGACTCTCATTGATTTTCTTCTTATTTTTTTTTTTTTATCTCCAGTAAACCAGACTATAAAAACAGGGGAGCAGGGGGAGAATTAACTTCTCTTCAGTTTTGTTGGGGTTGCAAATTGGATCCATCCATTTCTCTAAGCAGGAAAACAAACAAAATGCCAATACTCTGGGGAGCACACGTAGCAAAACTATGCAACAAGGAAATTTGTAAACCTAGTTTCTCTCTGTGGGTGGCTAAATGGCTATTTAAAGACATTTAGCATCACACGCGCAGTTGAAGAAACAGAATAATAAAAGGAAGAAAACTGCATCTTCCTATTAAAGAAACCCTTAGTTTTATCAAAAATTAAGGGATTGCTGATTTAGGAGCACAGGGCTGAAACTCTTTATGAAAGGGGAACAAGCTTCATTTGGGCTTGTAATTGCATTAACATGCACTGATGAATACACACTTAAGGCAGTGTATTCCAGGTCCATGGAATTGCTGCTCCTGTTGGCCAGAGTCCAAATATACTTTGGGCACTGTGGAGAAGGAGACAAATGGGTACCATTTTCATGGCTAATGATCACAGGTATTAGCAGGCACCGCAGCAGGGGTGGGGAAGGAAAGATGATGGAAAACTTGCTCAGGAAACAATGTCCGTTGCCCTCCTTTGTGCACAGCAAGCAAAGCAATGCATTTGTCCATGCTGTGGGGAACCAGAGTTCTTTTTATTGTAGACATTCCTAAATCTAAGGAACAGATGTACTGCAGGTGTCTGTGAAGGCCTGGGGGAGTCCTAGGGGTTGCTGTGTTTTTAGTAGCTTGAGTAGGGGTAATATCAGGTCTCAGCAGTAGAGAGGGATCATTTACTGTGCTAAGCTCCATCCTGCCTTAATTGCTCTCTCCTACTAAATCCCAGACCAGTTAGCTTAAAACTAATTTAGCTATTGCTGCAGTAGACTGCTGTGACAGCAGTGTCTACAGACCTGCATTCTCCTTATTGTGCAACACCTAGAGCCAGGAGACCTTCCCACATGGTGACTTCCAGGTCCCACAAGACACAGAGAGAGGTGCAACTGAGATGTTCACTTCAGGCAGGTTACAGATGAATCTGCTGTGAAACATCCCCAGGACAAAAGTCATACTCTGCCTTGCACCTGGATAAGAAGAAATCAGATAACTTTGTTATCTGCCCCATCATGAAGGGATTGAAACTTGGATATTCTGCTTTTCTTTTAGTACCCCATACTGAAGCCTGTGAGAGTAAGTGCAGGGCACAGGGGAAAAGGACCTTTTTTTCCTAGGTTGGGGTACAGGCTTCTTTGGGGCTTT
Source organism: Pipra filicauda (assembly GCF_003945595.2). NCBI lineage: Eukaryota > Metazoa > Chordata > Aves > Passeriformes > Pipridae > Pipra > Pipra filicauda. The sequence goes on from NW_024104532.1 coordinate 21,794, forward strand.
AAGCTAATTTTCACTTAGACAGAAAAAAATCAAACTGGATAAAAGCTTCCAGATAGTGCAGTCCTCATGTGCAACCTAGTAAAAACTAGAGTACTTGTAGATATATCCAGCTTCCAGTACACAGCCCCAGCCACACTCTGCTTTGAAGCCTGGCACACCTCAGTGCCCTGCTGCAGCCACGGGCCAGCTGGCTGTGCCTCCCTGGTGCTGCAGTTGGCTTGCCGTGAACCTCTTCCCCCAGAAGGAAGAGCTTGGATCAAAAGTAGTTTATATTCAAAGAGCAACATGGTTCAGGCTCAGGTCTGCAATTACAGAAGTTGTAGTTAAGAGCTGTCTGGGTTTACACATCCTTTTTCCAAATGGGGCACCAGCACACGTCCTCCAGTTAAAACATACCTGCACCAGCTCCATTCAGTTTGGCTTTTAAGTTCAAAAGGTCTTTGGTATATATTCTGGAACTAAACAAAACCTCCAGATTTCTCATCAAATAGAATCATTCTCCAGCCAACTCAATATACCCCATCCTACACCTGTGGGTTTTTAATTCATCCTCCTCTCCAGCATCACAGGAATTCCCTTTTGGATTCTGAAATAGAAATCAAATCTCCACACGACATTGGCAGCCTGCCATTTGAAAAAAAAAAACAAACAAACACAAAACACCACCATATTTAAGGGTTAAGAGGAGGGAATCAGGAAGAACACTGTGTTTGGATTGGAAATAAAAGTGATATGCCTATTTGTTGACAATCCTCTGTGCCTATCAGCACCGTTGCAGAAAGTGGCAATACAGACTGTTTAAATTTAAACACTGTAGATCAAGTTTTACACTTGCACACAAGGTGTAAAGGCAATGAGCCAACCAACCTAAAATTAATCTGTGTGGGAATGTGAGATATTGTAGGTGTGCTGGGTAATGGATTCCAGCTCTTCAGTGCAGCAGACTGGAAAAGGCAGGGGATGCCCTCAATTTGTTTCTAACCTCTTGCATCTTACCTCCCTTATCGTGTTGCAGAGAAGCAACAGTTTGGTTTTACATAAATTAAAGGGACAAACATACCTTCTGTGATGCTCCTAACTTGCTAGCCATCTTGGGATTGTGGAGGGGATTTGGAAAATAGAGGAAGCTAAGCTGACAGAAGATCCAATTAGGGGGAGGAGATGAATAATGGGGCCCTGGGAGACTTCTGCTGCCTCAGGAAACCCCAGGATTTCTAAATCCCCAAACTTTCTAAATGAGTCATTTGAAGGCACACTGCAGTGTTGTGGCAGGGTTGAACTGAAGGGCTGGTATGAAGAGGCTCTAATTTTATTTTTAGCCCCTAGATGTAGCAAAAAAAATGGTGGCAGTCACCTTCCCCTCATTCCCTCTGCTCTTCTCCTCCTCCTCCTCCCATTGTTCCAGGATAGCTACCATTGGCTCCAGCTTTCCAGCTCAGCATCACAACCACCATCACTGAGATATTCAGGAGCTCCATCAGTATGCTCAGCTGGCCAAATCCTCCCCTATCCCTGCAGGGAGCCCACTACAAGGCTGCATTGCAGGTACGCCCAGGGAGCTGGGAACAGGACTCTGTGACACACACGGGTACACCCACAAACCTCTGGGCCCAGCCTTGTCTTCTCACACAGCTCCTTGATGCACAAAAAGCTCTGAAGTTCCTTTATCCTTCATTTAGATTTTAGTCCCTAAAGGGATGCAGAAAACTCAGTTCTAATAGTGCCTTATGTGTAGCTTTCTTCTGTTCATGGAGATAATCTCATAGTTTTGCTTTCCTGAATATTTGGCATTGTTGTGCAAGACCATATGTCACCCAGTTTGTGGATCATCCTTGGAGAAGCCAAAGGAGTAATTCCTTCAGCCTGGGGAAAAGCAGGAAGAGTGTACAAATTCCTGATCTCATGGGGGGAGGGGGGGGGTGGACAACCTGCAAATGGCTCTTGTTCTCTGAGCACAGCCTACAGTCCTCCCTCTCCAGGGAAGAGAATTTACACTCTGCAGGAAATAAATTGTCATGATGATGACATAGGCATGATGTATCATTAAGCACAGCTCAAAGGAGAAAGGCAGGACTGATGCAGCATCTGGCTTTTGGTCAGGCCATCTCTGCTTTGTGGCATTGTCCTGGGCTTGAACCTAATGAAGACAATATCATATGTGTATCTTTCTGCCCAGATCTGGCACAGCATCATTTGGTGGTCAGTGCTCCAGCACAGAAAAGGGAGCCCATGTTTGAGTGCCGTGACACGGGGCGTGGGCTCCACCAGGGCTCAGCAAGCCCGTGCAAAAGGCCCATACCCAGTTATGTCCCCTCTCCCTCCTCTCTGCCTTTCACTCTCACAAGAGATTTGACAAGCAATTCATTAACTCCACAAGCCTTCACACAGTCAAGACTAAATTTAGAATTATTATTCATGGAGATGAAAGCTAACAGAGTGTCTCCATTACCTCTTGAAAGAAGGGGTCCATTAAGAACCAGTGAGGTAACTGCTTCCACAGGTGCTCTCTGCTCATAGGCACACGTAATCTTTCAGTTCCAATTATCCTCAGGGATCTCATTTGTTTCTCAGAACCATGGGTTGGTTCAAATATGAAATCATGAGACTTCTCATTCTTTCACCAACTCCAGTAACTCTTTGGATCATATTCTTTTTGGAAAATGTGATTTCTTTATTTAGTGCATCTGTCTTCAGTGGCTTGAAATTCCCCCCAAGAGACCCCAGGCCTGGATGATGGCTGGTGGAAAACTAGGCTAAATCTAGCTCTTAATGTCTAAAAAGCATGAGTTATTGCTAAACTGAATAATAGCCACAGTATTTATTTATGGAGTTGCTATGCCACTGCTACCTTTTCCTAACTTATTACTTTGTAAAAGCTCTTCGGGATACGTGGAACTCGAAAGGTGATATATTAAACTGGATTCTATTATATTTCCTATTGCTATCAGCAACTTCCCTTTTTAGCCTGGTTTAAGGCACCTATGTGTATTTTGTGAAATGCATTCCAATTCCTGTGCTCCAGGCTCCCAGATGTCCATTTTAGGTAGTAAAGACCAAATATTAGTAGGTGCTACAACTAACATCCTTTCAGAGCACCAGTCTTTATTTCTGTCAAAAGTACGAAAAAAGGAGTTTGAAATGAGAGGCCAGAGATTGGAGCAATACATTCCTCATTCAGCACTCCACTGCTTGGATGAAATAATATTAATCTCAGTAAAATAATCAGTCTTCTTACCCTGAAGAAAGATTTTATTTTTTTCCATTTCTCTGAAGACATTTCTTTACCAAAATCTACAACTTCTGATATTGTCTTCTCCCCAGAAATTCATGAAACTGGGTTTTCCAGTTTTAAATCCAGCATAATAATGTGGAATGATAACTGTTACACAGCCCATCGAAAATGGTAACAACTATTCACATGACAGTGTGACAAAGTAACATCTGAATTTTACTGTGCTTTTGGAATAAGGAGGACATGTGGGGGTGACCTGTAGATGTCTGAGGAGAGATTAAACCCCATTGCAGTGTTTCATTTAAAATGCAGAATAGGACCTGCCTAGAAATAGGTGAGTTTTTTGCCCTAAGGGAGCAATACTCTGTTAATGGCTGTGGCATTGAAATGATAAAATGTTAGAACCTGCTTTAATCATGAGATCTCTGTAATAAACTAGACATAGAAGCCAAATTTACTGAGACACAAGTCGACTACTGAACTAAGCTTTCTGAGCATACATTTTGTACAGAGTTACAGAAGCCTGTAGGATAATTAGTATTACCCCAAGAGTAAACATGTCCTTGCTAGGAGCTGAGAGATCAGCCATCGCTCCCTTTGTCATTTCTAGAAAGCAAGCATTTCATTTCATAAAGATTTCTTTTGTTCCCTTTGTTCTGAGAGATTATCTTCTTAACAGTCTAGGCACTTAGATCAAAGTGTCTGATTTCAGAGGGATTTTATGGTTGTTGTTGCTGTTGTGTGTTTGCTTTTCAAATAATTCTTGATGTATCTTGGAGCAAGAAAAAAAGAAACTCTCTACGGGTGGGTAAAATGAACCTAAACCCTCAATCCCACATGGAAGATGCTGCAATCAGGCACATCCCATCAGTTCCAGCACAGTGATGAATCCAGCTGAGTTACTTGTAATAGTGTCTAAGAAAACAGATGAGCAGTGGAATCCAAATTTTCAAAATAATAAGTTTCCACCGGGAGGCTGCATAATTCTTTTTACAGATGGACATCCCTGTAGACTTTAGTACACTTAACTATTATTAGAAGGAGGGAAATGAGGAGAGAATATTTTAATATTTGAGATTTTGCATTTCCCTTACTATGCTGATCTTAGAATTATAGCTCTGGGACTTTTTTTTTTTTTAAATGAAGATTTTAAATGCTTACGAACACTTTTAAATTAAAAATATACATTCTCCATCCCCTCTTCCTTGCAACTTCCATTCTGTTTAAGTTGCTGGGATCCGAGAGGAACACTGGGGCTAGAGCAGAACAAGGAAGTGGGTGGATGGGGGTGCTGCTACTAAATCAGAGACATAAAAAATCAAAGGCAGCTGAGACACAGATTTATCCTACTCAATCCTGGACTCTAAAGCCCATGTTCTGACAGTAGGCATTTGGGCTGCTACCTTCAAAAAGCAATTAAGATCAAAGATGAATGAAATGTTTCCAATTAGACATGGCTAATACCAAGGATTGCTGAATTTGGTGAATTTTTTACCTTCCATTCACCTTCCCACATACAAATGGAGTTCACACGGTGTGAACTCCAGAGGTTTTTTGCAGTGGTTGTGGGTTAGTCTGAGGTTTTGGCTTTGGAGACAAACATCAGGTGATTTAATGATGAATAAGGCAGACAAAGAGAACTGGAAAAGGTCCATTATGTTCATCCTTAATTCATCCCTGCCTCCTGCAACAAGAATGTCCCCAGGTGCACTGCTGAGGACCAGCATTCGATTAGACGTTACCATGGCTATCGGAGGGGACATGGCACGGATGTTTGAGAGCTTTAAAATTTTGGGTGGGTTACAGGGAAAATGCTGCTGCTTGTTCTTTTCCGATTTCTAGGGGATAGACATGTATACATATCCAGCATTTATGTACACCAAATCAGTGCTGAATAAATGAAGACCCCAAATTATTTGCAAAATTAATTTAGATTTTAAAATGAGGTCATCTCGGATTCATTCCCTTCTGATCTTGTGCTTTTGTCAAATGATAAAATATTGATTTTAACTGTCTGGTGTTCTCTGTTCTGCCACAACATGAAGATTTATTTGAATAGATTCAGGAATAAACACTTAAGCTGTGATACTTGTCTAGTGCAGTAATACATTCAGAGCAGTGACTCCCACCCTGTGGAGCAGAACCAGACCATGGATTTAACAAACCCATGGCATACTCCAAGTGTTCTCTTCTTACAATAAACTCTTCAAGCTGAAATTTGTGCAATAAAGGAGATGTGTCTAGTCCAAGGAAGTTGAGTTTCTGAGTTTCAGACACAGCATGTTGCAGAACTGATTGCTATGAAACCAGCATGGTCTGCAGAGATCCAGAGGCTGCTCCTCTGGTAATAAATCAGTGGAAAAGTCTCAAAGGCAGCAGGGGAAAGGATGGAAAGAGAAGGCTCACAAAGCCCCAGTGATTCCAGAGTCTCTTTCTCTGAATAAGGATACCCATGGTTACATCTCAGCAGGTCTGGAATCAAATGCTTGTTTCCTTCTAGGAATCACTAAAACACCTCCACCTTCCAAAGCCCAAATTCTGGAGCAGAAGCTGGTGCTGCTGCTCTTTGTCATGGGTGCTTTGTTCTCACTTGCATGTGAACCTGGCTTGTCTTGCACCTGAGCTGCATCATGTGAATGAAATTAGCTGGGCATCTCTGAAGAGCATTGCATCATCTCAAGAAACCTTTGGATGAGTCTGAGGGAAGACTTCAGAAATTTCCTTGAAATTGGGAAAAAGTATTGCTGTGGGGCTACGAGAATCTTCTATTGCAAAATAAAATTAAAATGTCGCCTGGATTTTTATTTAATTTTAATGTTATAATTATCTTATGATTGATAATACACAATATATTTGCAAAATGAAATGTCATTTCAAACCCCCAAAGATCAAAATATTCATTTGAAATCAAATTGAATATTTTGACATTGTCAAAGCTCTTAAGTTCTATATTTTTCCTTGGGAAAATCTAATAAAAATCAACAGAATTGCATACAAATGTACAATTTCATTAAAACAGAATTTTTAAACAGAAACATGTTCTGACAAAAAAAGAAGAAATATGTGTCTTCGAAATTGACTCTCTGGCTGAGAAGATTACCTTAATTATTGATTTGCTGGCTAAAGAAGTAATTCAATTGAATACTGATATTCTTTTAGTGTAATGACAGTATTTAAATCCTTTATTTACAAACAGGGGACAGCAGAGGAGGTTCCTCCAGCTGGGCCATTTACTTACCACAAGACTAACAGGATAAGCTGACAGAAAGAGATTAAGAAAAAGGGAAAGAAAGAGTGTTCACTTTGCACTTCTCCCTCTTCTGGCAATTAGAAGACCACAAACTTTCTAATTCTGGCACGCAGATTATTGCCTTTAACAGATACTTCCACATTCAATTTTTGTGTATTTATGTAATCCTTTTCAGTCTGGTAGAATGTTATTAAATTCTCTCACATCTTTTTGTCTTGCAGTATAACAAGGACTATCCTTTTCCCTCATATATTTCTTCTGCTTTAATTTCAATTCCTTGATTATTTCACAAAGTTAAGCAACGTAAAACCAAACTACACTGTTTTATCCATTTGATCCCACAGCCCAAGCTTGACACTGAGAGACTCCTGAGTAGAAAGAGAGTTCATCCATTGACTTTCATGCCTTTTTCTCGTCACAATTAGTCAGAAGGATGGATGCTTCATGCTCACTAAATGTGGAGTTTTATGGATAGTTCTTTGCAGTGCCACAGCACAAACACCATCAGAGATGCTGGCAAATTTCCATATTCAATCTCTCATGCAAATAAATATTGATTATTTATTTTGTGCAACTTATTAGTCACCTCTCCCCCTCCCTTACACTTTTTATGTCTCTGAAAATTATTTATTTTTGAGATGCAATAGGGCAATAATTCAGAACCAACAATTTGTCCAGTGTTCAGCCTTGCTGCTTGCAGAACAGCTGACAAGAGACCCAAATGTCCCCAGTGCTCCAGGCATTTGACTGGAGGGGACAGACAGCCTCCAACTACCGAGCGACTCTTCCCTGCAAATTCCATTCAGGACCACACTTAACATGCTTAAAACGAATCATGTTCATCCTTATTCATCACAGACTTCTACATGATGTTAAAATCCTTTACTAACAATGAACCTTGGGTTCATTAGTTTTGGCTGGCCAGACAAGCCTCATAGTATTTTCCTATCTCTTTATTTGGATGAATATGCAAATATTTCTATGACGGATACATGCATAAGCAAACTTGCAAGTGGGTTTTTGCAAATATGCATGCCACTCTGAAATTAGCTCTCTACAAACATTCCTGCTGGTAAAACTCATTGTTAGAGTGTTTGCAGAGAGCTAACAGATAAGAGGATGGATATAGCTGGACTGAGCTCATTTAAATATCCAAGCAAATAGTTGCTGAAGTTTTCCATTATTCTCCCAGTTTGATTTTAAAACCATTGTGAAAGATACAGGTTTTGCACCTTCTTAAACTGCTGAGGAACCATCAGTGAGTATCTTCTGCATCAAGCCAAAGTCTTTTTGCACTGACAAACTACACATGGCCATTTACTGCAACACTGTGGTGTCCTTCAGCAAGACATAAACTGTACCTGAGTAGTGGAAAAAAGTCTCCAGGCACTGAGCAGCTACTGCCTGATTTGGGATGGAGCTCTACAAAACATGGTCCCACATGTGGAATACCCAGAAGTGCTACAGTTTGTTCACAAAGTTCATGTTCAAGCCCTGGAATGGAGTGACTAGGACTTCTTCTGATCACCACTGTGACTCTTTAATGGAAGAGCAGGCAAAAATTTGCAGAGCAACAGCCTTCAACCAGCATTATCAACTCTGCCCATATGGTAGATAAGCAGTAGAATAAAGCTGCTTCATCCAAAAAACCCCACAGTGGTTCCAGATAAATATATCTGGTCCAATAATTTCTGTGGACATTTTGTCTTTTACAGTCAGGTGTGTCCAATTATCATTCAACAGGTAACTTCTTTGTGTTGCTAAACACATCTCTCACCTCTTTATTATTCTCTCTTCTCTTTAGCCTTATTCCAATAACCAAAATACAGGAGCACTGTGAAATCATTTGGATGCATCACACTCCAGATACAGTTTCGAAGCAGAAACACTGAAATAAGAATAAATGAAAGCTTTGAAAGAAATAAATTAATTAAAATCAGATGAATATCTTCATATTTAAGAACATGAAGTGGATTTGATTTCCAGGTCACATAATTTTCAGAGTAATTAGTAGCAATGTTTCTTAATATATCATTTAAACTGATTACACGAGGCAGAAAGTAAGAGCATCTTCACGCGAGTTTAATGCAATTTAAGTAATATACTTTCACTTCAAACCTTCAGGTAATTCATCTTAACTTGCTAGGATGTCCTTGTGCACCTAAGCAAGCTAAGATGGATTACCTGAGTGTTTGGGTGATTTCTTGCTCATTTTCAGCTTCCAGGAATATACCTGTAGCATTGGGATGAACAGAGGGGGTCTACGGAAAACCCCCCCAGATGTAAGTCTCCTGTGAATTCATGGCTACACCAGATGCTCTGTGCCTCTGCTGCCTGGAGTGATCATATAGGTATCATGTTGTTTGGTGTGCAAGTTGTCAGGTAGGAGCTCCTCACCTTGAGGCACTGGGGAGAGAAGGGTTGGGTTGTCAGTGTGACACTAAATGGGGCTTGAAGGGCAAGATGGTGAGTCCCCTCACATGTGCTGTATCCCATGGATCAATCACTAAGTTCAGGATCCAAAAGTGGATTTTTCTGTAGTCTGACCAGTTGGTCATTTTTAGGTCTTAAATTTTTTTTTCTTTTTTTTTTTTTGCCCCACTATATTCCCCTAACTCTCCAAAGAGGTAGCAAAAGGGAGCTCTAAACTCTCTGAAACTGCTGCAATTAATTTGTGTTTAGGTTAAAAAGTAAATATTTTTGTTGAGAACAAAGCAAAAAACCCTGCACCCTATTTTTACCCTCCTGGTATAATTTGTGAAAGTGATCATATCTTATGTTTTTCCTGATAGTGATGAAAACATGGCCTCTATATTTTGCTAGAAGAAAGGAGAAATTTTTTTCAGATAACCTCAAACCCAGACAAGCTTCCTTGAGTGGAAAGTCTGCTCATGCTCATTACAGAGTTTGCACGTTCTTGGTGTGTGTGAAGGGAGGTGGAAGAGAAAGGGGAAGGAAAAAGGAAGAAATTAATTAGAGACAGTGGAAAAATCCAAGGAGTATGTTTCAGCAGGAAGACTTAATATAGAAAGAAAAAAATTCTCTATTTTACAGAGAAAGCACATTTTAGTGTCAGGCTGCAAACCTCCTTTTAGCTGGGATAACATATTTCTTCAATGACAAAAGGAAAAATTGATTCTTTGGAAGAAAAAAAATCCTTGTTTAAAATACAGGGGAAAGGTCTATGAACTCAATCGAGATTTTTTTTTTTTTTAAACTCAAAGTAAATAATTTGAGTGTATAATCAAATATAGCCAAGTTCCTTTTGGGTTTGCCCAATCCTAGTCCTCCTCTGGCCACTTCTGTGCTTCTGTTTGCTTCTAAAATACATCAAAGATATGTCTGAGATAAAATACATCAAACAGCAGCAACCTCTGGAACCAGAGAACTTGTGAGGAATGCAGAGAACAGCATGATAATCATGTTGAACACAGAGAGATGAGACTTCTGAGGAGCAATGCCCAGTGCACCTCTTGGTTTGCCATAATGATGATGCTGTCTATGCATTTTCTCTCTAGAAAAGACTGGAACCTATTTCTGTGAATCTCCTCTGAAGCTGGTGGAAGGTACTGATGCCCCATCTCTCCATAGCTCTTAGGATATTGCTTTTCCCAGACAGAACACAGGTGGGTAGTCAGGAGGATAATGGAGCAGTTACATTACTCAGGTGTTTTTCATTTTGAGAGGCTGTTTGGGAGCAGCAAATGGCTTGCTGGTTTCTCCTCGTGTATCCAGCTAGCCCCTGGGTTCTGTTTGTGGTGGTAGAGGGAAAAGCTGGGATGAACAACCCTTCAGCCTGCAGATATCTATCCCACTACCTTTTACATCCCATTTAATTCAAGTTTCCTACCTGGGAGGAGCCAGATCAACATCTTGGTACCCGATGCAAAGGATGGAAGATAAGGGTGGCAGCCACACTGCTCCAGCTGGAATGAAATCAGAATGTGCATAGGAATTCACTGTGAAATATCAAGCCTGGAGATGACCTAAGGCACTATGTGGTTTTCTGTGTGATCCTTTATCATTCATGCATTGCTCTGGTGTCTGGCCACAGGAAGAATAGAGCAAAACTAGTAAGATAAATTGTGAAACACTTCATTTTTGAGCCATCTTATGTAATCTTGTCTCCTTGGGGTGCTGATGAGATGTTGTGTATTTATATGTCCTTTACATAGGAAGAAGTTGCACCACCAAGTAGAAGTTGTGCCTCTTATGTGACCTATATGACATGTGATGGGAACACTTCCAGCTCCTGCAAACCTGCAGCCTGAGCACCAGTTTCACAGTGAAACCCTAATGTTTGGTGATTCCACACTGATAGACCATACTGGCCATCTTTAACAGTTTAAACTTGCTGTGTTGAGGAGGAATAAGGCTAAATCACAATAGCAGTCACTATAAAGTAGATTAAAACTCACACAGTGTCTGTCTGCCTATGGAGATGTAGACACAGAGCATACAGGACTGCAATACTGGCACTGGAATCAGGGGAGGGAACATGTAAAGAGCTGTAACCTTCTGTCCCCCACTCCCTATAAGTCCAAATATTGTAGAGCAGCAAGACTTTCATTGTGTTTGTAGTCACTGAATGAATATTACCAATATTTAAATTGCATTTACTTTGCCAGGTCTGGATATGACGTTCTCACCACCATCTCATCCCTTCCTTAACCCCAAACCCTGAGTTAAGGATTATATATTGCCAGAGTGGACACACAAGTTCTATGAAAGCAAATTAAAAGTTTTTGTTTTATGAGGACAGTATATATTTGCAAAAATTACCTTCCTATTTGCTTTCATTGTCACGGTTCTCACTTGAAATGTGCTGAAATAAATCAAAGTTTTCTGCTGTTCCCACACCTAATTCCTTTCCCAATTTCTGTGCCACCGGCTCTTTTTACAGAACTATTTTGTCTTTGACCACAGTGAAATAAAATTCCAACTGCAAGATTTCTTTCTCTTGCTGAGGCAGAATTGCCTTTTTTCCAGCCATTTTCAGCAGTACTCGATATCAGGATCGAGCAGCTGTTTGAAGCCTCCAGCTCATGCAGAGGAGCTGTTCCCTTACCAGGGAACAGGAGAAGCTGGGGGGTGATTGTGACTGCTCTTTGGTATTCATTTCCCAATTAACCTCTCCTCATATTGGCAATAATATTTCTTGGCAGCACTTTAAGATACTTGAGCAGCACCCGTGTGATAAAAAAGTGCATTCCAAGGTAGGTCAGTCAAATAGGAATATTTCAGGTGGGACAGATGGGGCATTTAGCAAAAAAGGAAAGGAATAGCCGTGAGTAAAAACCTCTGTTGAGATCTCTTGAAAATGTGTTTTTCTGTTAGTTCTGTACATCTTATATCTCTCCCTTAGGCTCCAGCAAGAGGCAGAGAAGGTTGCAAGTGTAAACAGTGTTTAAACAATATTGACTGGCCAACTGAGCAATGTGTTATTCTGCTTTCGTAGATTCTGAAATCTGCAGAATCCTGGTTCTGACTTTTTACTTCTCGCTTTTAATAAGCTTCTAATTGATCTTACAAAATATGGGAGATGCTGTGATGTCTATTTTATAATGTGCTGTTAATTTTCTGCTTTACAAAAACCCTTCTTTTCCCTAAATTTAAATGACTTTAGTCTGAAAGGAGTGCAGAAAAATGTATCTATAATCTAGATTTCAATGCTGTAAGAACTATTTTGCTGTCATCAAGAGTTGTACTTTCCTGGACAGACTTTGGACTTCTCCTCAGACCTAGACTTTGCTGTGTAAGGACAATCCTCTGGTAGAGTGGGATCTCTTCAGCCGCATGGACATCAATAGTCTGGGTGGATGAATGAAGATAAAGTAAAATAGGACCAACATTTCCCACAGCTGCAGAAGATCCATTTCATTTATTTCTTTTTATGCTCAGAACTGTGAAGGGCTGTTCACAAAGGGATGGCAGGAACTATGCATAGATTTTATCTCTTTGCAGAAGTAATTTGTCAGGCTATAAAAATGTGGATGTGCTGAGCTTTTCCCTTTTCCCACGTGTTCTCCATTTCCCATAATGTGGACACCAAAGCTGTTCTGAGTGCTCAAGTAGGAAATCCAGGCGGAATGGGATGTGAAGGCCACAGCAGGATGAAGCAGCCAGCCTGAGGTTACACAGCAGGAAAGCTGAGTGAGTAGGAAGAGCTCTGATGCCCTAAGAGATGTTTGCACAAAGATTATGAACTGGGCCTCACAGCCCAGAGACAGCTGGAAGGATTTAACACAGAATCACACAGAATAGCTCAGTGAGCTACACTGGATCCTCAGGCAACATACACATCACATCTAATTAGCCCACCCTGTTTAAGAGCAAACTCTTCCCCAACATGCTGTGAGCAGGATCCTTCTTGCAGCTGAAGAAAGTCCCTTTCTGGTGTTCACTGAAGAAGTTGTGCACTGCCAAGCTCATTGTAGAAAAGGTCTTCTGCTGACCACAGAGAACAATAGCAGCTAAGCCATAATGCTAATTGGTTTTCCAGGGCCAGATAAGCTCCCAACCCCTATCTGAGTCCATTTGTCCCTAAGGCTGTAACAGCTCTGCACACTCAGGAATTTTCAGCCTGTGGAGTTATGATAAATAGAGACAGGTAATGGCAGTGCAGATAGACTGTGTTACTGGAAGTCTGCTCTTTATTAGCTGCAAGATGACTCCTGGGGCACCCCAGGTTTAATGGCAAATATCTTCTTTCAGCAGCTGTTTCCCCATACAACTCAAGTACATGCACCCTGAACTGAATTGCTGGTTTTGTCCTGCCTGTGAATAAACCTCTGAATTACATTTGAAAATGAATTAACTATCCTGGGCTTTGAATGATGGTGTTGACAACCAAACTCTGAAAAACTTAGACGCTGGTCTCATTTCTGTTACTAGTGATAAATGGGACCCAGAGCCAAATGCTTCAGATAACTTTAAATATTTGTAAACATCTCCAAAGCTGAACTACTTAAGCCTTAGGATTCAGGGGTGCTTTAATGTCTACAGAGCAACCTGAATTTTAATTTAATAATTATATCTGGAGCCAGTGTCTCAGCTTAGAGCAGCTCAGAACTTCTATTGTAAGATCTGTTTTAAGCTGTTTACAACTTGGATGAGTTTTGAGAATTTGAATTACAGGCTTTTGAATTAATTTGGTGTTTCTAGAAAAGCATCTGTTTGTTAAATTGGTGTAAAACCAGTCTGAGAATGAGATAAGAGAAAAAGCACATTGTTAAAAAAGTCTTCATTTGATTTCAAATTCAAAAGCAAGGACTTGACATGCACCAAGGAGAAGGAGTTGTCTCCTTGCCATTATTCCTAAAAAAAATCCAAAAACAAGACAAAACAAGAGCATAAGGAAATGTGAACCTCAGGGGTAAAAAATTCCATTAACAGAACTGCTAGAGTCTGGCAACTAAATTTGCTGAAGAGTCTGTCCCAGCCTGCAAGCCATGTTCTTTGGAGTTGATGATGACTCAAGAGATCATTGCCTTTCCCCAGGGTGTCATGGGCAAAACAATCTGGATTTGGGGAATTTTTATTTGAATTATTTTAGTGCCAGTCAACACAAATGTCTGATCACTTATTTGTTTATTGAGAAAAAAGAAAGTACAGACAATTAAGAAAGCACTTAAGTAAACACCTTTCCTCCTCCAGCCTCAAATTAAGTCAAAGGCCTATCCTCCCACCTTCCCAGCCAGAACGTTTCCTGTTTTCACTCCTGGTTACACTCAGTCTGTCACAAACCTTTGGTGAGGCAATGGGTGGTGAATCAAGTGTGTTTGTACCAGTTCTCCTCACTGTGCCCAGTCTGTGATGGTTCATCCATGGCCACAGTGGTGGGTTGGCCATGGCCACGGACTTGGTCATCTCTGCCCAAGAACAGATTTCCCATGGCCATGGTCCCTTCAGGCTTGTACCCTCGGGCATGGAGGCTTTTCCAAGAACTAGTGTCTGTGCAATTGGAGCCATCCAATGTGAAACACCACTGTCCAGAGCAGCCAGCCAAAGGAATGAGGATGGACTCTGCATCATTCATCGCCGTCGCTGGTGCTGAACTCCTGCTCCAGAAGGGGCCGAGACCTGCAATGTGCTTCATTTAACAGGTGAAGTACCATTGCTGGGAGAGTGAAGAGGATCCCCAGACTCCAGATGCAGAGGGGCTGAACAGTGTTTTTCATGCTGCAGTTGCACTGTGTCCTGGACGTGGGGAGCAGACAAAAAGGATTCTGACCTCCATCAGCTGCAGTGGAAAGGCTGCAGTTTGTGCTGTCAGTAAAAAGTTCAGATACCTGGAAAGCTGTGTCATCCCCCTACAGTACTGGCGCACACAGAGGATGGCAGCCTGTTGCCATTGCTTGTTCTGTGATTACTTTGATAACAGAGCAGAGAACTAGTCCAGGAATCACCTAGATGCTGCATGCTAGATATTAAGCAGGTGCAAAGGAAGACACAGGGTATTTTTCTACTTTATTTTACATAACTCACATGCAACAAAAATGTATTGAAACTTTACATGACTTTAGAGGTGAGACCTCTTCCACCTTGACTTTAAACAGGCTGCTGTCTAATTTGATTCTTGTTTCTAAAGAGTCATCATTTCTGATGCAGAGAAGACTCAGAGGCAGTCACGCACACTTTCTTTGCCACCTGCACAGTCTCGAAGCAGAAGTGAAGCATAAAGACGTGAAGACTTTTATTCTTGGCACTGGGAAGCAGGGGGATATATCAGGACTCCACACTGCAGTAAACAATAATAATTTTGGGAACAAGCCACCACCATACACCACATTTTAAGAGTGACAGTTGTCACAGAAAGGTCCTAGAAGTGCTCATTTGCATCTCGGCTCAAGCCCTGACAGCAGCACCTCTTTGGGAGAATCCCACCAAACACAGTGCATGTGCAATGGGACATGACAGGCTGTATGTCTGTGGGCGAGTCCCTCAGGGGTTGTTATAAGACTCAGTATTGTGTGCTTTTAACTGCCTGAGAAAGATTATAATTTTTCTGTGCCTGGTGCAGTGTCTTCCCGCTACTATAAAATGCAATTTACAAACAAAAACACAAGAAAAGGGATTTTAAATACTCTGGGCACTGTCCAGGGCCAATTACAAAGCACTATTTTTTCTGGTCTACAGCTGTGAGTAAGGTTTATAATAATTTACTGATGTTGTTAAAAAGAAGTAATTCTTTACACGTCTGTTTTTCATAGGCACTTACTGGCCTGCAGAAAATGTAATTAAGCAGGATTCCTGCCTGTTGTTTTTTTTTTTAACACAAGATCTTTCTGTTCCAGTGCTGCTGCTAACTTCATCAAGGGACAGGGATCACATTTAATCCTAAATCCAGAATTTATCTCTAAGAAAGGCCACACAGCCTGCAAAGCTTCCTGGTTTTGCTTGCTCCATCCCCTGGCTATACATACCCCTGCTCACTACAGCTGTCTCCCACCCCACCTTCTGTGTGGAGTGGTTACTGCGAGTCAGGATTTAGGAAAACTCCACTATTAGAGAAAGGGGGTGGAGGCTGGGGATGGAGAGGCTCCTGGGAGTCGGTAATGTAGTCGGTAATGGCATGGAAAGCCTTTCATCTCTAGGTTTCTAGGCCAAATTAGCGGTAGTGACCCAAAGCCTTTTGAAATCAAGTAGGGATCTATTTTATTTTAACTTGTAATAAATAAGAAGACAATTTGACCTGATTTTTTCAAAGGGGTAAGTGTGTGTATGCCCTCTTGGGGGTTCCTCTGAAAATCAACAGCTTTGAGTAAAAGAGAGGCAGTTTTCCTCCCCAACTGCCTTTGAAGCTTCCCAGGCAGCCCCATCCACAGCCAGGGCATCCCTCCTCCTAGAGCACCGGGAGGGGGATGCTCTGGCCCTGGGAAGCCACCTCTGCCCTCTTCTCATCTCCTCTTCTCTTCTGACTCAATCAGCAAATTTTCTTAAAAGGAAATATTTCCAAACATTGATTGACCTCAAGAGTGTGTTTACAGAAGAGACATTTGTAATATCTTGTCATCTCAGCAGGTTTGTCAAGTGTCACATGGCGAATGTGCACAGATGAAACTTCTACCTCCTAGAGCAAGTCTGGAAGTCACTTTGGAATATATAATTTATATAGGAATTTACTGGCAGCAACATCCCAGTTTTTTTCAGCTGTAAAAAAATGCAACATTCAGTTACATCTGTTTATAACAGCATAAGGCAGTCCTACTGATGAAGTGCCATGTGTTATTTTCAGCTATTTACATCCTCACTGTTTTTCCCTATCACAGAATATCCTAAGTTGGGAGGGACCCAGAAAAGGATCTTTGATTCCAACTCCTGGCCCCGGACAGGACACCCCAACAATCCCACCATGTGCCTGAGAGCACTGTCCAAATGCTTCTTGAACTCTGCCACCTTGGGCAGAGGCTTGGGGCTGGGGAGGTTCCCTGGGGAACCTTTTCCTGATATCAAACCTAAGCCTCCCCTGACTCAGCTCCAGCTGTTTTCTTGAGTGTCAACAACTTTTAATTCTTTTAATTCATGTAGGCTGCTGTCTTAGGACACCATCCCCTTGTGAGTTAAGGAAAAATTTTATTTGGTCTCTTGGCTATGTTAAACATCTATAATGAAAAAGAAAGAAAAAAAAAGATCTGTTTTTTTTTTCCCCAGTGGCAGATTGGCAGGATTTCCTTTCCACCTGTCCTACATCAAGGAAGATTCCTTATCTCAGCACTTTTGCTGCTGATAATCAACAGGAAATATCACCACAGTTTTAATGGAGCCTGACAATAGTAGGACATCTGGTATTAACTGAAGCTGTTAACCATATTCGAAGTCTAACTATAGCATGACAGCAAGGAAGTTATGTAAGATTGCTTGTCACTTTGAGTTGCCAGTATAGTAGAGTATACACTTACACAATCCTGGCACACATCCCTGTGTGGGGTTTCTAAGAGTTACACTTGCTCTACGCCAGTCCCCAGACTATTCCCTCCCTCCAGCCCTCACCCTTTGCTGCCCAGTGCACCCACCCCACCCCCTGGGAGCAGGGCCCTGCTGCTATTCTGGTTTTTTGGATGCTGCATGTCAGGACACACAATCACCTCAAAATCCACCGAAGAGTCAGCAGAATTTGTCGTGCCATGTCTGCTGCAGCCCTGTGGAAGACACCATTCTGCCAACAATAGCCCAGCAATGCTGTGTCATTAATGAGGCACTGCAAATCACAAGAGTGACTGTGTCTGTTGGCCAAGGAGAGCAGAGTGACCTGTGTCCACCAGGAATTTGCAACACAGTGAGGAAACAGCCCAGGACAGCCCAATAACAAAGTGTAGGGTAAACAGGGTTTAGCTGTGGGAATATGGACTAACATTATAAGGCAGTATTTTAAATTCTAGGGATCTTAAGTTGCCTGTGTATTTATAAAGCCAGAATAAGTCTTTAATATTTCCACTATTAGTGGGTTTGTAGCAAAATTGGAGTGTGCTATGAATGCTTTGGGGGTATAGACTAATGGTATTAAAAGGACCAATGGGGCCAAATTCTCTTCTAGGCTACATTTGTGCACTGTTAATGACTTCTATAATTAAAGGCATAGTATAAGCCTATGTCTCCTTAGTATTTAGGTACAAATCTGCCTTTTCTCACCCACGCAATTGGTTCTACTTAAGGCTGTAAGGACAGAGAGGCAAATGGGCAATCTTGGAAATTAAGAGAACTGCACTAGAAATGAAGAGGCATAGAGAAGTAGACCTCAGATCCCATTATCTGAACTCATTTTATTAAGGGCATATTTGTACTGTATTTGTAATTCCCTTAGATTCGCCTACCCATTGCCGAGGAATGTCTGCAGAGCAATTATGTTATCGCAGATGCTAATGCCACCTCAGGGAGGGAGAGAACCAGAAATCGTGCAGTTGTGAAGAGAAAATCTCAGATTTTAACGATGGTTAATGAACGCTTGGCATGGCACCTTTGTGTTTCCACCTTTCTTATCATGGAAGCTTGTTCCATGTGGAGCTGGAAAATCAGTGGGGCTATACACTTGCCTGCTGGTGAGCTATAATGTAGCAGCTGTTAACAAATGAGTTGTTCTCTACATAGTTAAATTAGGCCTAATCCTTCTTTGCTCTGTCTGTGCCAGGTCTTTTCTTTTTTTTTTTTTTTTCTTTCTGTATCTCAGTTGAGGCTGAGACAAAGGGGACCTGAGGTACTTATGTGGTTTTCCCTCCCAAGGCTCTGAAAATTAAAAATGAGTTGTCACTGGCCCAAGCCCCATGAAGGCTGGGAATTTCAATCGATATTTCTGCCCCATTTCACTGCAGAGAGTGGGATGTAATTATTACAAATGTCATGGTAACAAACTTGGTGGTTTTCACAGTGACAGTTGCCACTGCAGAAATAGCACAACACAGAACAAAAATTACCTGTCAAGCAACTCATTATGTTCATCCAAATCCCGCTTGTTCAATTTTCTGTTGGTCTGCACCTGACACAACACTTCCAAATGCTCTCACAGATTACCCGTGTCGATCTCTCTTGGGCCACAGACATCCTCCCACAGAACACCTGAGCAGCTGGCACCAGTGTCCCCAAGGTCTAGAGGGATTTCAGTGCCTCCACGGAGAATGTCTCACACCCAGTGCAAGGTTATACTCTTGATATAGGGTCTGGAGAGAGTAAGAACCTTAAAGAGCTATCACAGTTGAGTGGAGCATTGTGTGGAGGTGGCTGAGAGGAGACACATTCAATCCTGACATTCTCTGGAGCTGAAGTGCCCTGGGTTATGACCTGCTCTTCACAGAGTGGGAGATGTGACTGGTTTGCTAAAATTGTGACTCAAGTCAGCGTATTTACTCAGAAAGCAGGAAATTTGGGTTGAATTTGCCTGTTTCCTCTGATCTGGTGCTTTCTAGGGCCCTGGGAAGTGCCTCAGGCTTGTTCCAAGATGGAGAAATAGGAAAGCAGATGGGCATGCAGGCAGGCAAAGCAGGACTCAGTCTCTCTCCTGGTGAAGTTATTTTACAAAGGAGAATTCAGGATTCGTTGGACCAGAGATACTAAGACAATTTAACACTTCTGAGTCTTGCAAGACCACAGTGAAGGTAACCTTGAACTATGGTGTCTCACAGAGATGGCTGAGCGTATACTCTATTGAACAAGAGTGGAACTCAGGTGCCTTAAACCACTGGAGGGACATTGGCATTGAACCTGCCAGTGCCAAAATGTGACTGGCACGTGGTGTTCCCTGAACACCGTGCTCTGCCATAGCTGCCTGCCAGCAGAGCCAGCCTGGCAGGAGAGGCATCCCCCAGGGCTAACCTCATTTTCTCTTCCTCGTGGTTCTGGTCCTAAAGCTGAAAGTGACATTTCTCTGCCTTTTGGACTTTTAAGTTCTTGAGGTTATTCATT
Organism: Pipra filicauda; assembly: GCF_003945595.2. NCBI lineage: Eukaryota > Metazoa > Chordata > Aves > Passeriformes > Pipridae > Pipra > Pipra filicauda. The sequence goes on from NW_024104532.1 coordinate 41,671, forward strand.
CTGTTCTTTTTGCTTCAAAATAACCCAATAAATACATTACTGAATAGGCCTTTTATCTGACTATGGACAGGAATCTGATCAGATCACAAAATGCAAACACTGTTTGCATCCTTTAGTGCTCTTCCTGAGGGGAAGGGACTGATGTACACAAACACCAGACTATTAAGCAATCTTTTTTCCAGAACATAATTCACAAGGGGGAGTCATATGTCTACTCTTTGGATCTTATACAGTGAGTTGACTGATACTCTGAGCTTTAGTACCTTATGCAAAGCACTGCTGAACAATATTTGCAACCCACAAAATCGGGAGGGTGGAGGAAGCAATGAAGTTAGCCAAAGTAACAGTTGTAAATTCACAAGGCAAATCTTCACTGAAAAAAAAAATAAATAAGATATCTTTCACTGGTTCTCTCGGAAAAACAACTCTTTGAGGAAAGAATTTCAGAATGGTCTAGTATTTGGGTTTGAGCCAAACTGTGATTGATTTCAGCCATTTTTATACTTGAGTACAAGAAAACTAATCCAAATAAAATAAGAAAGGACCTTTCACAGCACCAAAACTCTCAACCATTTCTATCTCTTGTTTTCACTAGGGAGGCAGATTAGGCTGCAATGAGGATTCCCTGGTTCATTCACCATCAAGAAATTCCCTGCCACTTTCCATAGGGACACGGGGCCTTGAAGTCAATAATTTCTATGTGTAATAGACCAACCTCATCTAGGAAGTTCTAGTATAAATTTATACCATATGAGAATTTTGCTCAAGATATGATTCAAGCAGCTAAGAATGAACAAAGTAACCTACAAAACAGCTATTGATTTCCCAAAGGGGTGCTTGCAATAGGAAATCAGTTGTCAGTGTGCAGAATTAGGGCTTTAATTGCTCCTAAACCAAAACAAGGTGGAACTATATTTTTAGCCTTTCACAGTGCTGTTCAGTATTGGAGAAATTCTGGGATGAGTGCCTATAAATTGATGCAGCACATCTTTTTGACCTGGGCTACCGAGGGATTGACTATGCCTCAAGGAGCATTTAAGGACAGGATGCTTTTTACTTCCTTTTTTTTTTTTTTTTTTTTTCCTGATTAAGTGTTTTGCCAAGGCTGAACCTGAAAAGAGCAAAATTCTACCCACTCTCCAAAAAGAGCAGCTCAGGATTTTATTTTTTTTTTTTTTTTTTATGTTTCACAGTTTTAAAAAAAGGAATATGCTTTCATTTGCCTAACACTTTTATTAGGGTTTTTATGGACATCTGGAGGTAAGAGATTCTCCTATGTTCCACCTCATGTCTCCATCCCTCCTTTATTTCATTTAAAATAAGAAAGGTTAAAAGAGGAAATACCAAAAGCTGGAGATTTTTTTTAGTTTACTATTTTGATCCTTCTGTCTCTCCAAAATAAAATTTTATAAATTTAAAGAAAAAACAACAAGAATAATAATTATTATTATTATAGAACTTGTTTCCCCTAAATTAAAATGAGGAGTTTTGACTCTGTTTTTCCTGCCAGGCTCATACTATTGCAGCTAAAGAATGCATGTTGGTTTTGAGCAGGGCCTTTCTGCAGATGAAATATAATTTTAATAAATAGAAGAATCTATTGGCAAGGGAAAACAATCTTGGTGTTTTTAACCTGCCAAAAAAACCCCCAATCTATTTTCAGCCTTTGACCTTTCAAATCAGAAAATTCTGAGAAACAGTCAAAACTAGTTTGTTTTCAGCTTTCTCAATCATTTATACCCAATCTCTTCTCCACCCACAGGTTCACCCACTCCATTGCTAATTAAAACAGAACTCAATATCTTTGTCTCTTATCCTTGTCACTGTGCAGTCAACAGGTTCCCTGTTCTCTTGAAGCTGGAACACTTCTTTGTATCCGCAGAGATGGGCATAAGGAATTATTATGCAGTGTTGAATTGCTAAAGCAGGGAAGGACAACACACTGTCTGAGCTCAGGCAGAATGAGAAGGGGGAGATTAATGAATCTGAGGGGGCTTGAAGTCCTCTCCTCATGTGCTACCAGCATGGGGCATGTGCGTGTTCTTGCTGCCATGGCCCCTAGAAATTCTGATTTTTCTGCAGATATGAAATCCAGGTTGTGATCAGTAAGTGTCTCTGGACTAAGTTCATATGAAAAGAAGGTGGGGAAGGTTAGTGGAGGGGAGCTGCACAAGTTCTTTGAAGCTGGAGAAGACAAAATCACTTTTTTTAGTGGTTAATTTAAGGTCCTATCTCTATGTCCTTGGAGCCCTGCATTGGTTGAAGTCACCCTTCCCTGCAGGGTTTTGTCCTCTGAACTCTTCATGAAGTTTCAGTGGCGTAGCAGGGATAAAAGGCTAAGAACAAAACCAGAGAACCAACATTTTTTTCAAATTCTTGGTTTGATCTCAAAGAGAAGAATATCCATAGTCCAATCCAACTAGCAGATCAGTGCTCCTCCCCCTGTCCTGAAGTCTTTTCTGGGACATTTAGGCCAGGTTCCCACTGTGCTGAGATTCAGAAGTAGCTTTACAAAGCTCAAAAGCCTCCCAGGAGGAAGTTCCTTTCTCTTTTGCTCTTACGGAAGTCCTGTGGTGCCCCTCTGATTGCTTTCCAGCAGACCCAGCTTCCAAAGCCTCCCCTCCAAACACAAAGGGGCATTTCTTTCACCTGTCCTCTTGTGTTTGGAGAAGAGAAGCCACTTGTAGAGCATGTTTGGTAATAGGATATGTCTCTGCTGCTTTGCAGCATGCATCCTATAAATGGCTTTGCTATGGCATTTAATCAATTGTTTCAGTTGTTTATTACCTTGTATATCACAATGCCATGGAGATAGTTGCTTCAGTTAACTTTATTGGATCTGAAGTAAATACACAGGATCCACTTAAAAGTCCTCTTGAAATGATATGCTTTGAATGCACTGAACCAAAGCAGGCAATGAAACTCGCTGCCCAACAGCAGAACAAATCCGTGTACAAAATTAAACAGCCGGCTCTGTGCTTTGAGTAATCTGTATCACTGTCTTTGAGTGTGTGGTGAGTTCTAAGAGCATGCCTCAGCACAGAAAAAGTCTTTGTCTTTGCTGTTCCTTTTTAGATAACTCCCATAAAGGCAATACTGGGGACCCTGGCTTCACCTGCCACGGTGACTGCAAGGAGTAAACAAAACTGGATGTCCCACAGCTCTTGGAAAATGATCAGAGCAGTTTCAGCAGCAAGGACCAAAGAGCTCCAGCTTCAGAAAGCAGAGAGTAGAGAAGTCTGGAAGACCATATATTTCCTTAACTCCACTGTTTTATCCTCAGCTTGGTTTTGTCATATTTGACAGATGGCTTGTGGACAATTAACGATGAAGCAGAGATGTTACTACACATCTCCACAGAGAAAGGGATTGGAAAAGGCAAAAGACACAGGGCATTCTTAGATGTAAAACTAGCTAAGAGCTCAGTATGCCTCCTGAATAGTCTTCACTGGTTGCTTACTGTGATAGGATGGACATAGCCACTTGAAGAGGCTTTTTTTCCCAGAAAAAAACCAAATTAAGTAGAGGCCACAGTTCCTGACAAGTCTGGCTCCAGCTTTAACCAAAACCTGATTTCTTGCAGGCAAATGCAAAAAATCAAGGTTGGCAGCCCTTCACATAGAGATGTGGCATCAGGGTCCAGGCACACAGGAGTCAAGCAGTGCATTAAGTTGTTCCCAGGAGTTGTTCCCAGCAATTTTTTTGTCCATATCTCTTAGGCAGAATCTCTCAGCAGCTGTTCCCTGGCATAGTGTTGATGGAAAACATACCACAACCTCTTTGCTACACACATTTTGGATAACAGCTACATGGTGTGGACAGTCACAGAAAGTGGAGGTACCCAGGTAAAGGGGTGCCTTCGTACCTTCATGGCAGGGTTACAGAGTCCTGGCATCTCTAGGGTGGCTCATGACCTGGTACACTGACAGTTCAGTTCTCTGAGTAAAAACCACTCTAAAATCCAGCAACTGGGATGTACCTCCTGTTTCAAACAGTCAGACCCAAGCACCATCCACAGTGATCACTGGGGTTCCCACTAACCCCAAGGAACACTCCACAGTGCCAAACACCATCCTGGTGATTTCAGGTTCGCAGCAGTGGCTATGTAGGTGAAGTGAAAGCCCGGAGAAATTTTGTGAATTAATCTGTTCCAGGCAGTGAGCAGTAGACGTGGGCTGCTCTCCCCTGCTGCTTGCAGAGCCTCTGAGGGCAACACAGCAGGCAGAGTTGTTCTGCAGCCTCTCCCCAGCAGCTCTGCAGAGAGCTGCTGTCATACTCAGTGGAGCATCTAATGCTTCCCAGCCAGCCAGAGAGGCATTGGAGACAGAAATTCGGAGATGCCTCAAACTCCAGGGAACACTAGTCAGCAAGCTGCTGTCCAACAAGCGGCAGTAATCTGAAATAAATCACACAAGCCCAGCTTTTTGCAACAGAGGCTTATTACTCAAAAGAAAGGACACATCCAGGCAATGAGGCATGGTGCTGCTAAATGGTTGGCTCAACATGGGTGTGAGTAAATACAGTAAAACTCTATTCCTGCTTCCCCCCAGAGTGAAGACTCAGCCAAGTTCTTTAGAGGTGAAAGCTCAGGCCCTGTGAGCAGAGGCAGGGCCATTGGTTTCCTTTTCACTATTTAAGCTGGAGAAGATGGTCTCTGCCTGATCCACTCTTGTATCACTTGGGTCACAGTTTAACTGGCAGCTAAGAACTTTCCTGACTCGAAGTCCTGTGAGATCTTATTTGTTTTTCTGGAATAAAAGCTTCTCCTCCCATATTGTCTCCATTCAAAGCTCAGGTCATGGAAGCTACAGCCCTGCAAGGATGCAGGACTAGGGTTATCCAACAGAGTACTGTATATCCTTCAGGGCCCTGCTGCAAAGAAGCCTACGTGAAGCAAGGTATTCTGATGGGGTTCTAGCACTCACCATCCCCAGGTCAAATAATTGCATAATCCCATTTTTTCACATCCCACTCCCATGAGAATGTCAGGTTTCTTACTCCTTTCAATAAAAGTGAGGGTCTGATGAGAAGAGCACATTTCTGTCTCTCCCCAGTCAGCCTCCTTGAGAAGCATTTGTCACGTTGATTGTTCTGGCCATCCATCTCTGGCATGTCGTTAATCAGTCAGAACAGCACGCTCTCACAAACTGCGGGGCACAAGGGCAGTAAGAAAAGCTGGATTTTAATTTTTCATGTTTATCATGTTCATAGTTCTCCACAGCAGCACAATGATTTCTTTCTGTTCATAAAAGACAATTGGGAAAATTATTTGGTTTCAGTTTAACAAGGTAATGATCCAATTTAGTGGAGATCAAAGCAAGCAGTGTGGCAAATGCAGAATGGTGAAATTAAGTTACTTTATTAATGCACAATGCACTTCCACCAGAATGATTGACTGTCCATTAGGTTTACTGAGCTGCAATTAGCAATTATCAGCAATATCCTCCTCTGTGTAGGCAAGCAAAGGTCTGGATCATATTCCTACTTCCAGACAGTGGATATTTCCACCTTGTAAAATGATAATCAGTGTAGGAGTGCAATGTAGTGGCCAATTATAGAAAGAGTCTCTTTACCCATGTCTTATTTTGCTGATTGATGCATCATAATACAATGAAAATTATGCATGTACTAGTGGTCTCACCGTTATGCTGATGGATAATTTGATGACTGGCAGTGGTCTAAAATTCACAGAAAATCAGAAATAAATACATTTCTCTCATCCATTTTGGTGCTTTGTCTATCAGCCAATAACCCCCCTCATAATCCATTACTGGCAAAATCAGTGGCAGCCATTCTGTAAACAAAGCGATGGGCAGAGGAGGTGGAGTCGTTTGCAAGCTTTAACTGGTATCTGACAGCATGAGGAGGATTTAGATTCACATTAGTCTCTTATCTGAGTACATTTCTTGTTATCTTCTGAGACAAATCTATGATCATTAAATTCTCTGATGACAATTATGTCACTTTATTCATTATTTCTCCTCCTTTGATCTTTATAAATGTAGGAGAATAAGATCTTTATTTATGTAATATTCATCTGTTCCTGTTCCTTATTCCTCAGGCTGATAAACCTACAGTCATCTGAAACATGCCAAAGTATTTTTGTTTCGACAGAGGCTCCATGGATTTTATCCTGCATAGTGGCTTGTATATGTATGCATATGCCTATTCATTTCTGTGCCTGTTCTCCCTTAATGACTTTTGATCTTGCTGTCTAAATTAAAGCAAATTTGACAGCCAGGAAAATTCTTAAATAAATCGAGTTCTTACAGGTCTTTTGAAACCAGGTTGTCAGAGAGAGTAAAGAGAAGCTATTAGCAGAGAAAAACTGCCGTTTCAACTCCTACCAGACATCAAACAATCTACAAGAAACAACAATGTAAGAAAAAGTTTAATTTGGCATTTACATCTTGTCAGACTTCAGAGAACCTACAAGGCACATGTCCATAACAACCCAGGTTTCCTGCATTGCTTCACTTTGGTTTTGTAGCTCTTATAATTTACCTTTGGATAAAAAGAGCTTGCCAAGTAGAGAGTCTTACAATTTGTAACTTGGATTTCCATGCTTGATGGACATACTGTTTAGTATTTAGTGAGCTGCATTTAACATCAGGAGTGCTATTTACATTTAGTCAAACAGTTTGAAAGTTGCTAAATTGCCCATGTGTCTCAAAAACGTGCATGGCTTCTCCCCCCCATAACTATCCATCTTAGTGACTCTGTTATCAGCACAATTACTGGTTTTATCTGCACTGAGGAGCCGTCAGAAGCAGAGTCCTGGTGCACAATCTATTTACTCTGCCAAGATAAAATGACTGATGTCCCTATGCATGGGGACTGGATATTTCCTCTGGGTAGTGCAATTTGGGAACTATTGGAGTTGCTGCCTTATGTCAGAGCTTCTCCTCTGCTGTGCTTCATTGCCTTCTTGCCAGAGTCACTGGGGAAAATCTCTGCACTATGTGCTTTGAGAACTCTGTCTGTCCTGAGCAGCATGACATAATTTATATGTAGGACACTGATGACAGCAGTGAAACTAAAATAAATAACTATTCAGGGAGTGGGATTGCAGTCAGGCTGTAGAAGTACATAACACAAAAAATGGAAAATATTCTAGAATTTCCATTTACAAAGACATGCATACCATATCCTGACAGCACATCAGTAAATACTCTTGATGAATGGTAGGGGTTCATGGGATGTTTGAGTGGTGGAGGAACTTCTCCTCCAGAAAGAAGTTCTGACAATTTAAGTAACTTTACTCTCTCAGAGCAGGCGACCTGCAAGATGTGAGGGGATGATGAAGAACTCTGTTTTTCAATTAACAGAGTCTCAGTCCTAAAAGATATGTTATGAACTTAACATCATAATAGACAATGACAGAGAGAAAAGCTTCAGGAGACTCTTGTTTCCTCTTATAGTTCCTATCACATAAGTGAGATAAGCAAGACTCAATTTTCCCCTGGGAATACCCTAAGACAGATGACATTCTTGGCACTGAGGCCATGACTCAGTGTCTCTCCTGAGGGGCTCCTCCTCCCATAGTAGGTAGAACAACAGGTCTTTTATAGCAACACACAATTTACTCTCTGACATCAGGGTTAGAGTGGCAGGTGGTAGTTTAAGCATGCCCCAGCAGAACAGGACATTGCTCTTGACATGGTAATAAAGAATATTTTAGTTGGCTCTCAATTCAGTTCTCACTTTGTTCTTCATTCAAGGACAGTTAAAAGGGATTCACTCATCTCACTAAAATTTCTCTAACATGCCATGCATAGTTAGAAAACTAAAAAATCGACCATGCTTTTGTGAATCATATTCTATCAAATCCATTATCATCTTTTGAAAAGACAACAGTCCTCCTCCTCCTCTCTGGAGAGATGACATTTCAGCTCCAGGTGAGGCAATTACAGAGCTGATTGCAGGGGATGGAAACTGCTGTATAAACTCTGTGATTAAGAACTTGATTTGTATTTATTTATATTTGATATGTGTTTTATTTATTTTTTCCATAACTAAATGGAATTGACATGCCATTGGGAGCATGTGAACAAACCCTCTTTTATTGTTCTCTTGGGTTAAGAGTAAATATTAGAACCTCTCATTTTTCGATAGGGAATTGGAGTATGATTTTTAGTGCTGCCTCATGTGAAAATCACTGCATTCGTTCTCAGGTACAAAAGGATTTTGAATCCAGGAAATATATGTGTTTAAAGGAACACACAGGAAGCTCTCCAGCACTTCTGAAGTCATTGGTATTTTTCCATTCACAGTGTTGTACCACTGTTACACCACTGTTACATCCATCTATTACTCATTCCTTGTATACTGCTTGCAATCCCTTTTTTAGCTAAGCTTCTTCCCCATAAACTGCAAAGATCTCAAGGCTGAGTTAAAATGTCTCTTCTTTACTGTCAACCTTTTTTTAATCTAAAAAAAAAAAGGTAACCCTGAATTAATGTTTACCTGGTCGTGGTCGTTGGTCCATTAGAACTACCCCATTTGGACAGGTATCTGGATTTTGGTTTCGGTTCTCATGCCTTGAATCTGAGCATTTTTAAGTTTCCTCACCCTGGACACCACAGGGACACTGTACATTTGCTTCTACATAGTCTCCTGGGGGACAGGCATCCAAGGTGGTCATCTCTTTCCTCTGCCCTTGTTGCATTTCTGTGTGTATCTTAAATGCCTGATCAGTCAGGTTAGAAACACAAGTAACTCCACACATTTCACCATTAAAAAAAAAATTAAAATATTAATTGAAATGTATAATATGTGTGTTGGTTTGCCAAGTCTTCATATTTTGTGGGGAAAACGGAGCTGTTGAGCCCTGTGAGGCTGCAGCACAGTGGAAGCTGCAGTGCCATGGGCAGAACAGCCAGGAAACTGCTCTGGATTAGGAGACTGCAGGAGGCACAGAGCATCACAGTGATTCCTTGTAAAGATCCTCATCCTAATCCAGACTGGCCCAGAAGACAGCACATATGCTGTGCAGAGTATGTGTTGCTCACATAGATAAATAGACCGGTATGATTAGAATAATGATGAGAGCAGTGATTGTCAGGATGGCCATCAGCTACTTCCATGGCTGTAGCTGTGAGTGATTGAGTGAATTAACTGGCATTCCTCTTGGCTACTGGGGTTTCAGATCTCTGCACTTAAAGTATGATTGTTTGGTTCTTTGCTTCTTCACTTCTTCGTCTGAAGTGAGCTGAGTGCTCACTACAGCACCAGGGCTGATGCGGCACAAACATCTGACCTAAAAGTAACGCACTGTTTTTACCAGCAGGGGTAGAGCTGGAAGTGTGCCAATCTACCCTATAATTAACAGTGCTAATTAGTGGTTTTTAGGCAGACCCTGACTGACCATTTTGTCAGCAAGTACAATAAGGCTGCCTTAGCTCTTCATCTAGGACTGAGAGAGGTACAAAATGCACTTAGAAGATGATGATGGCAAGGACATTTTATAGAGACCAGGTACATAACAGAAGATATTGCTTCCATTTTTCATCATCACAGATAGCTCAACATTGTTAGCTCCAAAGAGCTGTCCTGTTTTGGAGGCATCTCTTCTTGCTGTCACTGCTCCTTCTCCTTTGGTGTGTGCACTGCACTCAGTGCTTTTGGATGTTTTGTCAATGCTTTCATCTCCATCAATTCAAACTGTTTCTGTTTTTGTCCCTCATCCCTTTTCCTGACTTTTACAGATCTTTTGCAATATTTCTGTCATTTCTAAAGTTTGGTTGGCTTCCAAGGCAACACCATCTGCCTGTTTAACTAATATGCTTCTCATGCCTTCTTCCTGATCACTAAAGGTGATGTTAAATAAGAACAATCTTAAGACAGATTCCTCTGCTATATTTTTTAGCTACATCTGACAATTTGATGCCTCAAAAATCTATCGTTACCCATTGTTTACCATCAGTCAGCCAATTTTCTGGCCAGATATGGTGCTCATATCCAGTTCTGTTGAAATTATTTTCTTCAGGCCAATTTATATTCAGTACAGAAGAAAATTAATCCTGTGGTAAGATAGGTGTGATGAATTGTTCTCTGCTCATGCTTATCCCCTCCACTGAAAATGGAACAAGCTCTATATCCCACCTTGACTCCATAAAAATTTGTTGGATTAATATAAATGTCTACTTCTCTCCTACTTGTCTAAGATACTCCATGGCCATTTTCTTTCTGATTTACTTGGAGAATTCAGTAGTGCAAATTGATATTACCAATATCAGGTACTCTCAATTGAATGAATTTTTACCATGTTTTATATTAGCATTTGTAAATGGTTGATAGAGGGTTAATGAACAGTAATAAGTATTAAAAGCATATATAAGGTTTGTTCCAAAATTGTTACATCACCAGCAGACATTACTGAAGTTTGAAAGCAATTTATTGACCTAGATAACAATCTGTGTGTTTAATTGAAACATTTATTATTCACTTAGTAATCTTCTATGAACCGTTAAGAAAATAAATGGAATATAAAGTGTGACTGCAAGTTTCTCAATAAGGTTTACACTAACAGGACCAAAAAACCCAGCTCTAATCTCTGCCTCAGGTTGTACATAAAGTCCATTGAAACAGCATCAATTTATTGTTGTCTGTACTCTCAGCAGAGCACGTGAACCCAGCACGTGAGTGGTTTTCATGCCCAGCTAGGCAGGAAAGTGATGTTATCTTAGCAAGACCTGGGGCTGGGAGGCTCTGATGAAGACCCTGTGCTCACCATACTGTGGAATAGAAACAAAAGGGGGAAAAAACCCAAACAAATTCCCAAACAGAAATGCTTCCTACTTTGTTTTTCTGTCTGGCCTATTTGAAATAGAACTGTCCTAAAGGTCACATCTAAGGAAAGAAGACTCAAATACTTTCTTCGTGAAAGTGTGATTTCAAGCACCCTTTGTCCTCTTCATGTCAGCTGGTAGAAAGCACACTAAGCCCCTCACTCCAACAAAAGATAAAAGAAAAAGAATTCACAATGCACTTTGGTTTGAACATACTGTGGTCACTCTTTTGCCACCCTTCTCCTTCCAAGCATCTTTTTCTCTGAGGAGTTTTCTTTTCAGAGCTCTCCATGGCATTTGTCATTATACTTTTTATATTTACTGTGCTTTTGCAAAGTGCCACACATAAAGGAAGGAATTTGTCAGTGTAAGTTTTTCATCTTAGAAAAACCCACACCAGAACAGCAACAACAACAAAAAAAAAAATGGAAAAACCCCACAAAACCAACAAGTGGGATCGAGTAGTAGTGATTCTGTTTTTTGTAACATTAAGTCTTCTCAAAATCGAGGGAACAACTGTGGGCTGAAGATTAAAGGAGCATATACTTCAGAAAAAAAAATTTGACCTCTTTAGTTTCTGACTTTCATGCATCCACAAAACAAACCTCTTAGTTCTATGACTGGCATAAACTGACTGCTATTGTTGGGTGAATACCCAAAAACTGAGACCTAAAAATGTCTATGGAGCTGTAAACTATTCAAGACCTCCTAACAACCAGTGAAGAAACTATTCATGTTTATTGCATGGGCTGTCTTATAGACAGAGGACTCCAGCATTCAGTGCTGCTGTTTAAGTATTTTTCATCCATATGTAGAAATGTTAATGAGAAATGGCTTGTTGAAAATCATCTGAGCTTGATTAGCTGCCAGCTCTTGACATCGTGGCCAGGAGCTTCACAGCAGTGTTACCCAGCCCTTCCTTGAGAGCAGGGCATGTCCCCTGCTGCTTGCTCAAGTCAGTGGAGTTTGTAGCAGCAAGGAGACACCTATTGAATCATCCTCCGGTAATGATGAGGGAATGAAACACTACTGGCATGATGCTGAAGGAGAGGAATTCATTCCTGCTGGAAAGACGGCTTCTCAGCCAGCAGAGCCAGTCAGCTGTTGAGGGGGATAATCATGTAATCTAACTCCTTCACAGAGGCTTCAAGCTTCATTTTAACATTGCTTCTCACCCAGTTAATAGTTAGAAAGCTTCAGTTAATTTCCATCTTAAATCTATCCGTGATCAATTTATGCTTCTTTGCTCCTGTGCCAGTGGCACCATTAGCTAGCAGAGTTCTGTTCCTCAGTTCATTTATAAAGGAAAATCAGTTTTCCTCTTTGAAATGCTTCTTGCAGACAAATTTCCCAGTCCTCAAGTTATCTGACCTGTGCGTCTCTAACTTGAATGAATCTTCACTGAACATGAGTGAGCAGAGGAATACCTGGCAATCCAGCACTCACACAGTAATACTGATCCTTCTTTATCTCTGCAGGATATGCATGTTTTGCTATCTCCAAAGATTAGGTTTGACTTTTTATAGCTATATAACACCAGTGGCTTAGAGTCCATTTGCAGTTTGATTAATGTATCAGGGTGTTTTTTTTTCCTCTGCTGAACTCTCCAGCCCCAGCAGGAATTGTTGTTGTATACTCTTAAATATGCATAACATTTTTAAAATGTCAATATAATGTAACAAATAGAATGACTTTGCAGTTTACATTGCATTTATTTTAATTTCCATTACTCCAGTGCCCAAAGTCATCTATTTATTAATCTGTAATAAGCTGAGCATCTTCCAAAATGAAGATGGTTTCTCAACTTTGTGCTATTAGCAAATTAAATTCCCACACTGAAACTTTTTTTGTATGCAGATATTAATGAAAATATTAAATAAAATTAGCCCTAAGGATGATCTTCAATTTTGCTGAGGGTATAAAATTATTCAGGGAGTAAAAACTAAAAGTGATCATAGAGTTCTGCGGGAGGAAGAAACTGGCAGATTAAATTCAATGTTGATAAATGCAAAGTAATGCACATGGGGAAAACAACACTAAATACACATATGCAATGATAAGCTCTAAATTAGCCATTATCATTCTGCAAAGAGATCATAGAGTGGCTGCAGATTGCTCAACAAAAACATCTGTTCGTTGCCCTGCGGCAGGCTGGAAAGGTAAACAGAATGTGAGGTATGAAAGCAACCAAGAGCAGCAGGGAAAGCAAAACTGTGCCATTGAATGAGCCCAAAATTTGCCCACACTTAAATACTGCATTCACTGCATCAAAATGAAATAGGCAAAAACTAGTGAAGATACGGAGAAGGACAACAAAGACAATCAAAGACATGAGATAGGTTCTGTACTGGGAGAGATTAAATAGACTACAAGTCTTCAACTCTGAAAAGAGCTGACTGGATGAAGAAGTGATAGAGTTATATAAAAGAGTGGCTGGCAGGAAAAGGTGAATAAGGAATGATTAGTCTCCTCCTGTGAGAGGAACTTGGGAGCATCAAATGAAATCATGAGGCAGAACTTGTGTAGCAGACAAGGACAGAGGAGATGCTCCCTGCTACCTTACAGGAATTAGCAATATGCATGCACACATAAAACAGTACCATGACAGCATTTCCCAGTTCTCTTTAGATAAATAGAACTCATTAGATGGGCGAGTGCTGTGTTTTGCAAGTATAACTTCCTGGGACTAATGCCCGTGTTATCCTACAAAGGTAGGTAATGTTTTCTTTTTCTTATTAAAGGGGGATTATATCATATAGAACTTGATTTTAAATGGAATGTGTTCTTTCATACTCCCTCTATCCTTTATACTTGGGATACTTCCAGCAAACTCCCAGTGAGTTGCTGCCAATCTGGTCTGTGACTTTGGTGCAGAACCCATGAAATTAGTGGGACACAAATCAGTATTAGCAGAAGATCTCCCGATCATCAGGAGATCAGTTGTCACTTTCAATGACACTTTCTGCCATCCTGATTCTTTTAATTGTCCTATACAGAACAAAAAAAAAATAAAGTCTGGTAAGGTCAGCCCAAAAGGAGAATTAGTCTTAATTTTGGAAATCGGTTTTTTTCCCAGTTGTCAGAAGCAGCTGATCCTTCCAGAATACCTCAGGGATGTCTTAGGTCAGACTAAGACAACGTTTACACTGACAAAGTGTGTGGGCAATGAGGATCAGAACATCTTCTGTGGGTCTGACTCTATAGCTGGAGAAAGCCAAATATTTTCTAAACATGTACTGCATCAAAAATAATAAAGTCTGCCCAGCTGTGAAGAGGCCTTCTTCCCAGAGAGGCCCAACAGGCACATTTCTCAGTTTGTCTGTCAAATGGAGAAAGGTGTCTGTTCCCCAGACTTTCAGAGAAGGAAGATAATAGTAATCACAAGTTGCCTAAATACTGCTTTGTTTGAGCAGAGGCCAAAAGAAAAAAAACACTCACAGTTAATTCCCAACCCACTTGAAGCCAAAGAGGATTTTTTTGTGAAAAAAGAGTTAAGAAAGTTTTGCTAAAACTCCCTAAGTTTGTTGGAAATTCTGGCATGGTAGCTGTGTAGCTTACTTAAAAGGTCAATGAGAATCTCATGAATAAAACCTAACTCTATAATGAAAACACAGTATTTAAAATTTCCCTGGATCTCCTTCCTCAAAACTGATTAAGAACAGACCTGCTGCTATCCTGTAAAATGCTTGTAAATGACTCATTCGTTCATCAGCAAAGCCCCGAAAGTTCAGATGCAATTGCTTAAGAAAGAACATTTTCAAAACTACGGCATATCAGTTGGAAGATGCTGATAACTTCCAATCCGCAGGAGGGCCCTGCTAAAAAAAGAGCTGAGATAACTTCTCTTTTAAGGTTTCCCCAGCTGACTGATTCAAAAAGTCACAACAGAAAATTCAAAGGTCACATTTTCTCAAGTGTCGCTGAGAACTTACTGTCTGAGAAATTAGATGAGATTAAGATGCAAAACACTAAAACACTGTGAAATCAAATTTAATCTTCCAATATTCTGCTGCTTTATAAAAAAAAAAAAACAAAACAACAAAACAAACTAAACAAGGTGGGGGGAATTGTATTTTAGGAAAAACCTTACTGGAAATATGTCACTGCCAGTGGAGTTAATATACTTTTACTAGATTTTGCTATTTTGCTTCTGGAACCAGTCTAATTTATATCAGCTAAAAGCACTTTTTAAGATGAATTGAAAGCAAAAGGATTTACCGGAGTTTATACTCTCATGAATTTCTTTTAGATATCTCTGAAGGACAAAATTGAAGGTTAGTTTTGCTGCCTCTATAAGCCAATCAGAAAACTTGAAAATGATAAATTTTCTCCAGATGATAACTAAGAAAAGATTGAGGATTGTTATCCACATTTAGCAAAATCTTTTGCTATTACAAGGTAATTTGTTCAGCTGCTCTTGAGCATCGCAGCTGAGAATGGGACTAGAGGTTTATTACAACAAATAGTTGATTTGAGGGGCAAAGTAGAAGCTCCTAAGGGAAAACCCTTTGAGACAGCATGTGTGAGAAGCTGTACGGGTCTCTCTTCTTGGCTTATTCTCCCTGTCTGCACCATTCTTAGGGCTAATCAGAGGGTTTTGTTCTCCCTTTCTCAGGTATTGACAATGGACTATACACCCAGCACCAGGCACATTTGGGGAAAGGCAGGAAAAGGGGCACAAGCAGGAGGGTGCAGGAAGCAGGAATTTCGGGCAGCAAAGAAAAAAGCAAATCTGTACAAATGGTTGAAAAACCATTGCTGACCGTTCCCATAGCTCTAGGAGGCTCAAACATCATCAGTGCTTGAATAGCACCAGTAACTGATGCTCCTAAGCATCACATAGGTCTGTCTTGAGGACAATGACCTGAAGCCAATGGCTTTCTGAAGCCTTGTCTAGATTTCAGTTGCCAAGGAGCAAGACTTGGAAATTTGCCCCCAGAGTACAGGACTGGACACTTTCCTGCTCAAGCTTGCATCTAGGAAAAAGTCACAGCATCAGGACATCCCCTGGGAACCACACATGTAAGGTACAACACTGCCTGCTGGAGTACTTTTGGATTCCCCACTAGCAAGAGAGATAAATCTGTAAAGCTTTACTGAGCTTTAATTTTTTCATTTAGTATTTTCAGATGCTAACAAATCCTGCAGTGATTTGGTCCTCCTTGCAATATGAGGTGATTAAGATCTTTTCTATCACAGAGTGCTCAGTTTTTCCTTCGTGCCACAGTCTTTATTCCCTATGTGGTAATGTGGTAGTGAGTTATAGTACCACTCAACTTGTCAGGAATATTTTTTTTTTTCCTTTTGAAAGCATCCCTATCTTCTAAACACGTATTCTAATCCTCCTGGAGTAATCTCTGTTTCAATTATTAAAAGTAACCTCTTAGACACATCCAATTAAAAATGAAATTATTTGAAATGCTAGATTGCTGGTTGGAGCAGACTTCAGTCTTGCTGTGGTTTTTCATTCCTTGAGCAGTGACAATGGAATCCAGATTTCAGCAGGTATGGTGCAGAACCACCCCACCACTCTGTGTCTGTGAACCCTCATAGAAATATTTATCAATCTATCTACAAACTCACCTGTGTATATGCTACTGCTGCAATAAGTTTCTTTGAACATGATGATTTTTTTTTATAATTTCCATCAGTTTAATGGAATTCACCTTCCCTTTCTAGCAATGGACTAACTTCTTGAGATGCCTAGATAAAAACTTCTTCCTTATCCTGATGAAACCTCCAAGCACAGAAATATGTACATTCTGAGGGCAAACACAGACAGCTGGTCAATTCATTAGATAATTAGGCTACTAATAAATCGGACACACTTCTTCCTCATCTAATAATAATAATGATAACTTCCCACACAACATTTCTCTATTTTTTTATTTTCACTCTACCGTGTTCAAGCTCATTTGTGTCATTTCTCCTTGTTTCACTTGGTTCTCTTCAAAGCTGGGTGCTTCTCCCTAAAGAGCAGTCTGGCATCCTCAAGGGTGACAGTCCAAGAAATGGAAACCTGGCTCCTGTTTCTTATTTCCAGCCTTGATGCAAAGCCCTTGCCTTCTTGTACTGCTTGACTGTGCAATCTGGAGACAGGACCTTGATGTGCAGTAGGACCCAACTGTCCCAAACAAAGCTGGAGCAGTTCCCTTCCCACTCCTGATTCATCTCATATTCTCTAAATCCATCTGCACTCTTTGCACTGTCTTAGCAACATTGGATCAAAATTTGTAAATAATTTAACTTGGCAAACACAAAAACATAACTTGCTGAATTTTGCTGTTTTTCAAGCAGAACATTCAGAAGTTTAATTTCCAAGCAATGCTTCAGGTTGAAGAACAATGTAATGACTTTGAAAAGGAGAGTTATCAGCACCTGGAAATGACAGGGTTTCTTTTGCATACCAGCCCCATGATTTGGTCCCAGTGTCATTATTTATTAAAATAGATATAAACAATAAAAAAGCACAAATTAGCTAAAAAAATTTTTTTTTTGAATTTTGACTTTTTCATCCAGCAAAGCACAAAAATTAAACATCTGCTAGGTAGGCTCGTAAGATGAGCGTTCTCAAATTCAGTGTTGCCAGCCTTGGGGTTTTATGGTAATTCCTACCCAGTTTACTAAATACCATAAAACTTCACTTTTTTGAAGCATGCAGTCAGTTAAGAATCTCATCTTTTTCCTTCGAAAGTCTTTCTCAAGCTCTCCCAGTCTCTGTGGAAAGACTGAAAGCATGGCCTAAGTATATGCCATTGATTTAGTAACTAAAGGCAAACTAAAAGATCCCAAATGAATTATACTTCCAACAGCAGCTTTGAAAAGGGAGGTTGGACCCGAGGGCCCCTGGAGATCTTTTCCAACTCAATATTTGATTTGATTCTCCAAAATTCTCGCTTCAGAGGATAGTTCGAGGGTATTTCGGTATCAGTCTCAGGATTTGAAGAGCTCACTGTTGATATTGCAGCTCCCACAGATTTCAGTGAGAGCTGTGGATGCTCAGACCAAACTTTGTCAAATCTCCATCTGCAAAGCATCATTTCTCTCCCTCCCAGGGCCTCTCTGGTCACTGGGAGTAAGGATCTGTCTGCATCCAGCTCTGGGTTCCCCAGCACAGGAAGGACATGGACCTGTTGGAGCAAGTCCAGAGGAGGCCGGCAAGATAGTTAGAGGGGTTGAGCACCTCTCCTATGAGGAAAGGCTGAGAGAATTGGGATTGTTTGGACTGGAAAAGACAAGGCTACAGGGTGACCTAATTGTGGCCTTCAGTACCTGAAGAGAGCCTGCAAGAAAGATGGAGAGAGACTTTTAAAAGGAGCATGTAGTGACTGGACAAGGGAGAATGGCTTCAGACAACAGAGAGCAGGTTTACAATAGATATTAGGAAGAAACTACTGTGAAAGTGCTGAGGCAGTGGAACAAGGTGCCAGAGAAGCTGTGGCTGCCACATCCCTGGAAGTACAGGTTGGATGAAGCTGTGAGCAACCTGGTCTAGTGAAAGGTGTCCCTGTTCATGGGAGGGTGGTTGGAGTGAGATGATTTTTAAGGTCCCTTCCAACCCAAACCATTCTGTGGTTCTGTGATAACACCCACTTCATGCAAGATTTGAGAAGAGCATAATTACAAAAACTAGCAGGGAGTCCCAATGAGGTGACAGAAAGATTTTGTTGTTCAGGGAGGACATCCTGATGTATTTTTTTCTCTTTTCTTTATATTTTTTTTTTAAATTTAGTATAGGACATCCTGAAATCCTCTTAAGCACTAAGAAGACTGAAACCCAACAATGTGAAGCTTTTGTAAATGCCTGGTGAACCCAGGAGTGGGAGCAGTGGTTAGACTCTTTTGTCTTCATCAAGGCTGAGCTTAGGCTGTGAGCAAACCATTGACACTAGTAAAGCAAAGCTTAAAATAAGGAAAGAAATGCACCTTCAAAAATCCCCACAACCTAGGTCACCAAATGAAATCAGATTTAAAGAGAAATCAAAGAGAAAATAGGCAAAGGTTTAAAGAACAAGTTAAAATGGATTCATCAGGCAAGAGGTTAAAACTAAATAAATACAACTGTTTGCAAGTTGTCCAAAAGCACAAGTCCTAGCATGTATCCTTCTCATGGTCACTGACTGGGTGAAAACCTTTGAATCTGTACTTTTATACATGATTGCCTGAAATAAAATAGATGTGAGTGCCACTGTTGTGACTGCATGGCTGACACCAGCTTCTGGTGTGGGCAACTGGGGGTTCAGTCCCTCATACAACCCCCTCTGCCACACCCTGGGAGCCCCTAGCTTTTTAACTTCTCTCTACTGCACTGTTCTGGATGGCACTTGGTTTGGATTTAGCAACAAAGAAGGGAAAGCCTTGCAAAAGTGGTCTGTGACTCCTGACAGCCCAATTCTGCACATAAGGACTCTCAGGCAGCTCTCAGCTTGTGGACCTCTAAGAGCCCACCTCCACAACAGGTACTTAAAGGGAGGGCACATAAAGAACAGTGCTTTCCACCATATGCTTAATCTGCAGGTTAGTCGATTCACTACTATTGTATTTAATTGTTCTCAATGAAATCTGTCTAATTGCTTTTCTTTTTACCCATCTGAGTAAAAATAAGAATATTAATAATAAATATGCCAAGACTTTTAATAGAGAAGAAAATTTAAAAAGTCATTTCCTGTGCAAGCAGGTGACAGAAAGTGACTACAAAGATGAGAAATACTTCTTTTCTATATGAAACAGAAGAGGAATAATAGGAGCTGGCACAGGTAGGCTGACAAAACTACTGCCTTGTGTAAGTTACTGGTAAACGTGGGTGCTGGGAGGTGAACTAATGACCAGCTGCCTCATTTCCCCAGTATACACTGGAAAAAGGATTTGCAAAGTTGTATGCTGATAGTATACACATGTCAATATAGCCACATGAATATTCATGAGTGAAAACCGTTCTACTTCTTAATAGCAGCTTATAGCCAAATGCCAACATTCTTATCCAGAAAAATCTCTCATTTAGCTGGGTGGGAGATCTGCCCAAACTCAGGCGTTCAGGAACTGATTTTAAATGCATGCCACGCAAAACAGTTTCCTGTTCTCCTTCACCCCCAGCACTAGATTAGCACCTAGAAATACCAAAATTCAATAGTGGCAACTGTATTTTTAGTACTTTAGGGAGCTGCAAATAATCTGTTCCAGAACAATCAAGGCTCTTCCTCTAGAAAAATCCTCTGCTGTACCAGACAGCTTCTCCAGTGGCTTGGTGCCTCGTAGCCATACAACATGCTGGAATGCCATGCCCAGGGCAGAGCCTCGAGATGCTGGTGGATGGGACAGTTGCAGAATATTGAAGTTTGCACATTCCTTGGGTCCCAGCTCGCTAGTTTGCAGAGTACTTAGTGATAGTAGTATGGAAAAGGCTATAGGAAATGCAGGATTTTGCAGTGGTTCCGAGGCAGCATTTCCAAAGCGAGCAGCCCTGCTCAGCTCACTGCTCTCCTTTGTCAGGCAGGGAGAAAGCCAGCCCTTCTTAATCACCCCGAAGTCAATGAGGGGCACTGCCACCCTGTCACTTGATGATTAATTACTGCATCTGCAGGCAGGGCTGCCAGCAAACCAGTGGGCATCATCCATGACGCACATGCAGCCATGTATTTAAAAGGAAATCTGTGCAGCCACGGCAGTAGCATGGACTCGGGAGGGGAAGGGGGGGCCTTGCCCCAGCAAATCGACATCTGCCATCCAGCAGCTGCAAGACCAACAAAGCTCCTTCAGAAGGAAACAAGAGAAAGCCCTCAAGCCACTGGAGGAAACTGTGCTATTATTCATCTTCTTCCCAGTGCAAGTATTCAATCTCTTCCCACCCAAACGTTCCCAACATAATTATTTCCACGGGTACATCTAAAGCCACTGGTGCTGGAAATTCATGAAAGAGACACACTGGGAATCTTAGCATTTCACTGGACTTAAGAGATCAGGCTTTGGGAGGACCTTTAAATACCACAACAGCTGGGAATTCTGATTTTATGCAGTTTTGCTGTATTTACCCTAATTTTAGGTACCAACAGAACTGGGGGGGGGGGGTGATTACTTGTGAAGATATGGTATATATGTATCCTCACAAACACACACAGCCCTATTTAAAAGATGGTGCCCAGGAGATTCACAGGAAGGAGCAGGTTAGGATTTCTCTTTTCTGAGCTATTGCAGAAGCGCTTATGCCTAAAAAAGAAAAGAAAGTAAAAAAAAAAAAAAAAAAAGAAAAAAAGAAGAAAAAAGAAGAAGAAGATTTGGAATTAAATAAAAGAGATTTTAAAGTGTTACTTTCTTATGACTATATCCTCTCCCAGCCTGGTACACACTGGAGGGTGACACTTCAGTTCCATCCACGCCCGTGGCTTAGAGTACACGTGGCACAAGTGGGTGGTGTTCAGTTTTCACTGCTCCTTTGTCCCAAAGCTGGAGGCATCTTTTTGTTTTAATGGCACATTGTGACAAGACAAAGCTAATGCCCTGAGCGGGATTCTATTCACACACTAGTACTGGATTAGGGATTTGATTTTCCTTTTTAACAAATCAGTACAACAGATGGTTTTGGGAAAAGAAAATGCACACACTACTGGGATGTAGCAGAGCTTCCCAGATCCTTGCTGCATAGGGAACAGCACTAAAAGGGAGCTCTATGAAAGCCAAGAACTTATGAATACTGCCTCCAATTTTTTATTTCCCCTCTCAGAGCAGAGACCCCATGTGTCCCCAGCTGCTATAAGGTCTCCCTGGAGTCTTCTCTTCTTCAGTTTGGACATTTAGTGAAGGAAATTTGAAATAGCACTGTCACCACCCAATCAGAATAGTCACAAGCAGTGTGAAAGGGAACTAAGGGAAACTCTCCATATCTCTGGTGTTTGACAAGAGACAATCTGTTGGAAAGATCCCCTTCCTTTCTCCATGAAGCCACAGTTTTATTTCCCACTCAGACAAAAAATTTGAAAGAATCTGCCGACTGTCCCAGGATACAATAGCATAACATACTAACAATAGTTTCACTTCTTGGCTTTTGACATCCACTCACTATTATGGACTATTTAATAACTGAAAGGAAAAGGAGATGCTGCAATTTTCTCTACAACAGCTGCATCTTCTCTTTGTCCTGATCAGCCTTATACTGGCTTCTTACAGCTAAGTAGCATCAGGAGGGCATTATCAGCAGCAGTGCCCTTATCAAACAAAGCCACAAACCCACCCAAAAGTCACTGCATAGATTGTTTCTTTTCACCAAGCAAAATATATTTCACTGCAGTTCTTTTTTATTACAGAGTTTTGAAGCCTTTGTGTGCTGCATGCTTGACACTTAGTCAAGTGTCCTTTGCACTGACTGCTGCTGTAAGTTACTTCTTTGGAACAAAATTTGTCTCTTTCAGAGAAATAATTGGAAGAAGGAGACAGAAGGTGACCTTAACACTGCAGATTCCCCTGAATTTTGTGCAACAGGATGGGGGATGTGTCTCCAAGGTTTCAGACAGGGAGCAAGGTCCCCCTCTTCATTCATGGTATTACCTAAGGGACAACAGAGAGTTACCTTTTATCTGTGAAATTTTGCAAGGTGAAATAAAGAGATCTATTTTCCCCAGAACAGTGAGCCCGGAGTGCTGCAGCAGCCCCGGGTGGTACTGCTCCCTCCTGCCTGGACCACCACGCACCTCCCTCCAAGCAAGAGGCATGACATAACTCTGAGTCAGTTCTAGCTCTCTCCCTGCTGTCAGTGAGCAGCTGCCAACTTCTTCCTGCAGCACAGCCCTTCTCCCGAGGCACCTGCTTTGCTGCAGCAGTGGATGTGTAGGTGGGGACTCCACTCCTTATCTACTCCATACCTTGCTTTCTCCTTGCCTATCCAGCTTGGAGGCACAGGAAACAGCAGTTATGCAGACAAACATCCTTTCCCACGAACAAGAGAAACAATGAATCCCACAGTTAATCCCGCAAAGGGAGAGGGATGCTTTATGCTCCTGTATTTCATTGCCAGACCAGTCAGGAGGATGTTTTACACCCTGAGTCTTTGTGCAGATGGAAGGAATTCATTTCAACATTCAGTCTTTGTCTCTCACTCCTGACTTTTCCTGTTTCTATTACTTTTCTGCTGCAGGTGAAGCTTTGTTCCAGACAAGTAACCTGTGGCAGTGGACTCAGCCAAGAGGGTACTGGCTGTGAGTGTGTAGCACAGACAATGAGAGAATTGGTGAGGGGAGACCAGCAGAAAATCACAGCAACAAGGAAGAGAGAGCTCCAGAAATACAATCCAAATATTTCAGCTCTGTTTCAGCAGCTGTCTCAGAAGACTCTGTTAAAGCAGGAATTTTTGTGCTGCAACTTGTTACCTGAAAAATAAATTGGGAACAAGAAGAGGAAACTGAGTTCTCAGACCGGTTTATCTGTATGAGATGCTGACTTTTTTATGGACACAGAATTTCAGATTAACAAGTAGATAGATGCTTCTGACATGTTTTAAGAGAGGCTCCAGGGACAGAGGTTTTGAGAGCAGTGTGTGTGTTTAAGTGCAGCTCCATCAGCTTGGATAAAGAGAGATTCATTTCAAATGAGCCAAATGGGGAAGAAATGAGAGGCCATTTCTGCACTTGCCTTGGCCATGGCTGTCCTTGTTATCTGTAGTTCTGAGCTGGATTCAAAGTGCTTATTCAAACCAGTATAATCACTATGAAGAATGGCCATTTCCAGCTTTATTTATTCATTTAATCCAGTAGGTAATGCTTGAGGAAATAACCACAAGAGGTCTTAATGTAATAGGCATAAGTACGTGTGTAAATATTTTGCTGGTTTATGCTGAGAAACATGGACTTTTTGGGACTGTGTCTTTACCAACAAGTATGGGAATTCTTTGAGCTTTATCTTTTTTTTTTCTGTATGTCTGTCTGCACTTCCTGTAACTTTTTACATGGCCAAAAATAAACCAGAGTTTAATTTCAGACTGGAAGAGACTAAGCTTGTTGTGGGATCTTGTGACTAGACATTTCAGGCTGAGTTTCCCAAGCAGTTCTCCTTCCCCTTCATTTTTGAGTATTAAAGAGAAAACTGAGAAAGAGTATTAAAGAGAAAACTGTGGGAAAATGCAAGTACTGGTTGCACTGCAGCATAAAATATAGACTTGCATGAGAAGGTCAATTTTTTTCCTGTCAGCCACGTTCTAGCGAGAAGCAGAGAAATACACACCAGAGATGACAAGACCCTACCACTCCTTCTCATCCTCTAGCTGTAAATAGCCTCCAATTATTACTATCTCAGACATTCAGCCCAACTCTCTAATGAAAATATTTTGTTTTAGCAAATTCAGAATGTCCTCAAAAGACTGTTTATTATGAAAACCTTCAGGAGCAAATAAAGGATTTGGCAAAGGACTTCATGGGGTCAGAACTGCTGTAGGCAGTTCCCATGCCAAAGAGGGTGAGGTATAGCAAAGCAAACATCAGTCTTACAGGCACTGTTAATGCCTCTGCTCCGTGAGCACTGGAGTCACTGGTGAGGGGTAAAGCAGCTGAAGCTCCTGGTCCTTCTGCCCCCAGGAGCTGCAGCATCTTCAAGGAGATGGAGACAGGGTGGTTTCACACAGAAAGGCATCTGCTAATCGGAGAGGGGAAGGCAGCTTGGAGGACGTGATAATCACAGCCCATCACTAATGCAGATAACAACCTTTCTCACTCATCTCCCTGACAGTGTATCTTTTTCTGCCTCATTGGAGGCCGGGGCGGAGAATCAGGATTGTTATTCATTTACCCAACCTGGGCTCTTTTTCCAAACAGAATTCCAGATGGCCAACGATTTTGATTCAGGTGAACAGCTCATTTAGCAGGATTGGGCTGACGATTCAGCGATTTCAAGAGCAAACATCAACTCGGAAGCAAAAAAACATAGGGACAAAGCCATAAAATGTTGAAACAGTGATGGATGTGCACCTGAAAAAGGCTTGTGAATTTTAAGGATCTGCAGACCTACCTAGAGGAAATCTTTCCTCCCCATACAACTGCATGTATATATGAATTAAAAAAGAACTGAGACAGCTTTCTAGAATATCTTAAGACAATTAAATGTTTTTTTCATAGTACATCCATCCTGCAAAATGTCAAATACAGTTTGCAGAGAAAATCAAGCAGAAGCCAAAGAGGAAAAGAAGGTCTGAAGGTGAAGAAGCAAGTACCACTGAGGAGTGACAGAATGTCAGAGAGCAGGGCTCCTTGTGCTCCTGACTGCTTATTTATTTTTGTAGCTGATAACTGTTTATTGCAGCAGAGACTTATTTATATATATATTTTTTTTTTATTTAAAAGACTAGATTTACAGACCCTGAAGTTGTTTATTGGAAACTTCTCTCCCCCTCAAGCTGGATATTTCATTACTTATACTGAGCCCTTGGTGGAGCAGAGAAAGGCATACAAGGAACACCTGAACTCAGAGTCGTCTTCTTTCGGTAGTTACTGCTCCTGCACTTAAAGATTTTCAGACTCATTTGTTTCTTGGGTTTCAGGGCACAAATCTCACTTGGCTTTGTTACTCAGCAAGCAATTTAGGCAGATCCCTAAACATGCCCCACCCCTGGAAGCATTCAAGACCAAGCTGGATGGAGCTCTGAGTAACCTCGTCTAGTGGAAGGTTCCCTGCCCATGGCAGGGGGGTTGGAACTAGAAGAGCTTTAAGGTCCCTCTCAACCCAACCCACTCTATGATCTTTGGCAGTGGGAGCAGAATTGGCTGATGATTTCTGTCCAGACACCTCTGTCCTGCTCCAGCAGGACTCTCTGTGCAGGAGGAAGAAGCCCACTGCTGTAGAGCTGCAAAGATCCCTCCTGGTTTCCACTGCTGTATATTTAATCACTGGATAGTCCCACTGGGGGGAAGAATCTTTCCCCACTATAGATTCATACCAGTAAATATGTAGATTTTTCCCTCTGATGTTGTTACTCTGAATTAAAACCTATATGGGAGCAGATTGGAACCCAGAATGATCATTTCCAGGAAGGGCAAGCATTATCTAAGCTCCTAACTCTTGGATGAACCCTGTCTTTTGCAGCATTGTGTTATGAAATGGAGTCTGAAAAAGTTTATTACCCTAGATTTAGACCCAGTTGGTTTCATAGTAATGGGCCCCTCCTCATATCAGCTGCCTTCTCAGAGGGCAAAGGCAATTAGAAAACAGTGGAAAAGAAACACTACTGTATTTACATTTTAATAGCATTGGTTTGATGCCCTGATTTCCTATGAAATCTGCTGTGAGGATAGCTATTAAAAACATAGGTGGGATTGACAAAAGAATGAAGAGTCTCACTTTCAGGGTGCTGGGATGGCAGTGACCAGAGCTCATCACTGGGCTGGCTGAGCCAGCTCCCGCATTCACATCCCTGTTAAAAAATATTTCCCTCTGCATCCCCCTGTGAGACACGTCACTGGGTTGGTGTGGGGAAGCCTGAGCTGACCCAGGGCAGGAGCTGCAGCAGTTTGGCACCAATCCTAGAGACACCAGTAAATGGAGGAACTGCTACGAAGTCCTCCCCTGACCCAAAAGTAGGTATTTTTATGTGCTGCAAGGCTGTTCGCTCACTGTCTGTGAAAAAAAGAGAAAGAAACCTCAGGTCAGTGGACACTCATGAATTAGTTTAAGATCCTGGGTTTATATTCTCAAATAGTTAGGTATGGCTCCTGGTTTGACTGTGGCACAAATTTCCAGCAATTATTTCCAGCACAAATAATGCCTGAAGTGTGGGAGTAGCATTCATTTGGTACAGAGGGAATCAGTTCAATCAGTCATTTCCATAGCACGAAGGTAGAAAATGTCTGAAAAGAGAAAAAGATAACAATATCACAGTAAAGAATTCTAATCCCTTAATTAAACAGAACAAATTAATCCCTAGGACAAAGAAATATTCGAAGGTCAATTTATTTTTATTTGTTCCCAGGAAATATCCTTTCTTATTCTGATAAAATAAAAAGTCCGCAGTTTGAAAATACCTGTCACTTCTCAGGGAAAAAGAAGAAAATCTAGGATTTTTTTTCTCCTTATGTCCATCTGTTGTTATTTCAGTTTTGACATAAGTACAAAACATAATGCATCAAAAATTACTACAAATGGAGGCAATCTGAAAAGATCAATAAACAGTTCAGTGGATTGGAGACAGAGCAGTTTTGCAGCCTCCCAAACCAGCATCCTAATGTTCTATTTTAATTAAATACAGATTTTCAAAAGATGGTTAGCAGAACAAGTACAACCCAGCAGGTTGGGAATGTTGATTTCTCTTCCTTAATTGTGTTGTGAAGCAACCTCCACAGATAATAGAATAACAAATTAGCATGGAGGACAAAAGAACATAGGAATGACACAAATGAATAAGAAAAAATAAGGTAGAGAATAAAGCAATGATGGGGGCTAAGCTGTGCTGATTTCTCCTGTCCATCATCCACGTACACAGGCCTGGCCCAGAACCCCCCAGTGACAACAGCAGCCACTCACCTGTGTCACCCCATTGTCCCCAAGCTCGTGGTGCCCACAGATGTTCCCTTTCAGCTGTTGTTTATCACAAAGCCAAACACCCACTCCTTGTCCACCACTCTTTGCTGATTTATCCCAGCTAAGACATGGAACACACGTTCTCAGAGTTCCTGGGCTCAAATTTAATTTTTGGGGCAATCAACTTCAACAGAGCTGCTGATTGCAGCAGGACAGGGATTAGATCTCATGTGAACACTTAAAATAACATTTCTCCACCTTCCTAGTATTAGTTTCCCCATGATGCGTTCACTGGGGCCATTGTTGGGAGAGAAAGAACCACTATAAAATAGGTAAAAAATAAATTTTAGGGAATATCTCAATGGACAGGTTTTTCCACAAACTTTGATTTTTTTTCTTAAAGGTTCCTACAGATATCAGCATTCAAAACCTGTCACAGAGCTTTGATGCTCTTTTTAATGATGAATCAAGTAGAAAGATGGCAAGAGGATGCACTGTATCATGTTTGTGTCATTGTAGTGTGAGGCATCAGGGATGTACTAAAAGCACATAAAAGTTTTCAGATTCAATTTGGATAAGTACTTTCAAATAATCTCACTGATCAGCTGAAGTCTTCTTAGTTGGACATACTTCAGGCATAGCCTTTGCCACAGGATTTCCATTTCAGCCCTGCTGAAAGCACCTTGAGGAATGATAATTTCGTAGCTTTCTTCCTTGAACCACTGGAAATGAGAAGTGCATAAAAATGAAAAGCAGTGGGAAAGGAATCAAACCTTTTCAGCACTTATCACAGTTTATGTAATTTCAAGACATAGTAGAATTTTTAGGAGATTTCTCATTTTACTGGAATAATTTCAACCCTCTCTGACAAGGAGAATAGGTGGTGGCTGCATGGAGGTTTCCTAAATAACTGAAAAACCAACATCCAAAGTTCTTTAAAAAGTCATATTTTGATTAGACCTGAAAATTGCAGACCTCTCATCACTTATAGTGCCCTAGATTAATTCTGATGTAACATCAATATTTCTCCAGGCTGCGGTGGAGAGCAAAACTGAGTGTCTATTCAGCTTCTGTGATGTCCAGGTTACACTAGAAAGGAAGAGATGTGCAAAGAGAGGAAACACAGAGGGAACAGGACTCTGCTGCCTTTCCTTTTGGAGAAGAGGACTAGTGAAGCTTGGTCAGTGTGAGAGCTCTTGTTCTGGCAGCCAGTGTCCCCTGGGGTCCTATCAGAGGCTTTACTGGCTGACCTAACCCAGGTATAGTTTTTTGCATGGTCTTCTCTTACGTATTCGAAATCATATAATCCCGCCATGATATAAAAGTTAGGTCTACATGATCTTTCACAGGCTTATGCTGGACCCCCTGACCACCCAGAGCTGGTAATCCACATTAGTCTTCGTGTTAGTCCCAGTCTCCTGTGACCAGGGCTCGTAGCTGAGACAGCTCTCTGCTAACCGTGAACATGATGCCAGCCTGGACCATGGACACTGCAAACTGTGATGGCTTTGTTGGGGACTCTGGAGTGCCACAGCTCTCCCATCCACTCACACTCCTTTCTCTTTCCCAGGGTGGCTTCCCAGCTCCTCGTTGTGGTATGTTTTCTGCTCCCCTCACTCTGCTGCACTTGTTGGTGCTTCCAACCTGGTGTGCAGGTGCTGCCGGTCCTGCTGGGCTGTGCGCAGCAGCTGGCACATCTCACAGACTGCTCAGCTGCAAATTCAGGGTCCACCTGCCCTTCTGCCTTCTCCAACCATCTGGTGTTTGAGGGCTTTTTTTCATTTTTTTGTGAGGTTTGGGTTTTGTTGGTTTTTTGTTTTTGTTTTTGTTTTTGTTTTTTTTTGTTGGCAGTGCTGGGCAAACCTGACTCTCCAGTGGCTGCACAGCTGTGTGACAGGTCATAAACAGAGGAACAAAACCATCACACTGGACAAGCAATTTCCCTGTGAGTCACAGACTGTGCCTCAGGCTAAGAAGACAGGAGACAGAGGGGACAGTAATTGTTGGCCAGGCAGGACACCCATTTCATTACTGCATTGGCAGACCCCCCGAAGAAACACTGCACATAACTAAGCCATCAATTCATATTTAAGCAGTGAAGAACGATGATAAATATACAAAGGAAGGAATATACACAAACAGTTCTTACCCCTACAGCAGTATCCTGTTGCTCTGAGGTTTTATGAGGTGCTGGCAGGGACTATTCTCTCTCCCTTGCCATAAACCCGTGTGCCATGCAAAAGGAGAGACCTCTTTGAAAGGGTTTCTCAGAAGTGCTGAGCATTTCAAAATGCTCTACTAATAATATACTGGGAATTTTTGTCTAATGACATTAGATCAGATACAAACAGTGATAATGAGTTATACTGTGCAAGAGGTTAATGAGGACATGGTAGATCCCATTCCCCAGGCAATCAGAGTATCCTTCTTGAAAAACTATCATCTGGCAATGCCTGATGAAACTTGGTCAGGGCATAGGGGAGTGTACCAGTGAGGAATTCAGGGAGAAGTCTTGGAAGACCAAAAACTGCCAGGGAGGAGTAGACATTCAGTGCTGAGGGTCTGTGGGCTATCCATGTGCATGCCCATGTGCTCCTCACACTTTGAGATTGTCAGCATCTCTCCATTCCTGTGATAATCGGAATGTTCTCACGTACAGGACATAGCACTGCTGTGTTATTCTGAGTACAGCCCAGCAAATACTTTGGAGGATTCAAAGACATGCCTTGCTAGACACCTCCCTGACACCTCCATATTGCTCACCAAGCAGCAATGAGAAATATGAATGCCCTTTTTTTAAGTCCGTGACGGTGGAAAAAAAGAAATATACAAATGTAAAGTCCAAAAATGGATTAATTTGGCTGAGTCTGGCCAGATCTCGGATGCAAATCTTCCAGCCTCAGTTCATGGTTATGATTGAAGTGTCAAGCGATGAACTGAAATAATTCATTCAGGCTTGGAATCTCCTCCTAACCGAAGACATGAGGAGCAACTTTGTTTGCCTGATCATCCTCCCCCACACCATCCCAAAGAGCTGGTTGTTGAAGCCTCCCCCCAGCACAGGAGAACCAAAAGGGGGCCCTGAGAGACCTTTTGTGCAAAGCTCATGTGGGCAGAGCAGTTTGAAAATGAAACTTCCTCCAAGTAAAACCATCCATAATTTCCTCCCAAATGCCTCCTCCTGAGCCGAGGAATAAAAATTGCAAAATCAACAGAGGCATCTATTTTCCCTGAGGCAAAGCACAGGAGCTGACCTAGCAAAAGCTTGTCTTTGTTTTGCTGTTACGGATTTTTCGTTTTGCTTTGGTTTTGTTTTGTTTCTAATGGTACCAATCTAGCTGTCCAAACCGTTTCTGTTCCCACAGAATAATAATCAACTTCCTAGTTCAACAGCTTTATGTCATGAATAATAAAAGGTTATCTGAGTAGCACAGCTCACCACCGTTGTGTCTTACCCATTCTAACCTCATGAAAGAATTTAAGGAAGTTAAAACGCCATCAAAATATTTTTAAAAGGAAGGAATGATGACAGAATTTGATGACATGCATATTAGCAATGGGAATACTAATTTACAAATAGTAATATTCTTCTCTGGGAAATGGATGTGTTTCTTTATTTTTCTCTGGGAGATGGATGTGTTTCTTTACTTTTCCTGGAACCAATATAGTCTATACAACAAACAGAGCAATATGAGTTTAACAGTTATCTCTCTCTATTATT
The DNA here is from genome assembly GCF_003945595.2 of Pipra filicauda. NCBI lineage: Eukaryota > Metazoa > Chordata > Aves > Passeriformes > Pipridae > Pipra > Pipra filicauda. The sequence continues at coordinate 72,670 of NW_024104532.1, forward strand.
TTATAGCTGCTTTAACATGAATCTTTTACCTTTTAATACTGTACAGTTTTAGTGAAAGTCTTCAATTAGCTTCTGTCTACCTGACACAAAGCTATTTATCCCCCTGCAGATGTGATTTCTACATTTAGGACAAATAGTGTGTGCCTTTTCATTCAGAACCTTTCACTTGCTGGGGACCACAAAAAATGTGTTCCTGGAAGGTGAAACAGTTGTTGTGACTGACAGTGGATCACCTGCACCCATGCACAGAACAGGGGCCAGGACAGCACAGGATGGCCTTGGCTGTATCTCTGAAGGGCTGCAGGAAGCTTATGTTGCATATGACCTTGGGAAATCTTCTGATAAACATTAATTGGAAAGGAAAAATATTATTCCACTCCTTTCATGGGTAGGTTGAACTGTGTCATACCATCAGTTTAGCTGTCAGCTTCCTTGAGCCAGGGCTGCCTAATTGGTGTTTAGAGGATGTCAAGAGAACAGCAACAAGGGTAACAGGGTTTGATATGAACTTCTGCAACACTTGGATCGGAGGGATGATACAATAGCAACTGGAATACTATCTCCCAAAGCTGAGACAAGCTATATTTACTGTGCTTGTGATGGTTCACTAACTCTGCTAGCAGTAAGGAGAGAAAGTAGAGGAGAGGAGCAAAGGGAGAGTGAGTCAGTGCCAGCCAAGATGGGAAGCTGGGTTAGGGGCCTGGGAAGGGAAGGAATATAATAGGACTCCCACATAAAACTTTAGGGATTTTTTGGGGAGCTGCTTAAACATTTTCTTAATTGTGAGCACATCAGAAAATTAGATAGGCTTTAAAAAGTAAAAGCTAACATTTACTAGACTGCCAACTGGAACCATTAACTTGTATAGGGAATAAATGGGTTCATTAACCCCTGTCCCTCTCCCACCATGAACTCACACAGAGCAGGCCAGGTCTCTGCAGCTGGCAGTCAGTCCAGCAACTCAATCACTTTCTAGGCACACATTTTTTGCTTTTTAGTCTTTTCTCTGGAAGCTGCCCTACCCTTGCATGCTCTGTACCTTCCAAGGGGCACAAACATCTCCCTAAGCTGGTTAATACCCTCTGAACTAGTTGTCACCCCCCAACCTGGAGGACAGCAGATGCAGCAGAGCCATGAGGGTGGTTGTCTGTATCAAATACGCTCTGACATTAAATACATCAGAAGATTTGCTTCCTGTCAGGTGTGAGATCATCAGAAGACAGAAAAGTCTGACAGCAGTGAAGGTCAGTCAAACTGAGAATTAGAACCCTTTTTTCCTAATTTTTCCTGCTAGTCGGATTCAGCAAAAAACCCCACCCTTCCCACCCATTCGCTTTATGTATCTCTCCCATAAGGATCCCACCTTTATGCTCTCCTCCCCCTAAGTCCTTGGACTGTTGTTTTTGCTACTGCTGACATGAAACCATGACCCTGGATGTGGAGCTGCTCTCTCCTTGCTGAAGTCAACATGCAGGGCAGGCTTCAAGCAGCAAAGCTGTCAAGCCTTCATTTAACGTGATGGAGAGCCTTGCCAAGGAGAAACACTCCCTTATTTATCACCATGTTGCAAACACCCTGCACAGAGACCCAAAGTGGCTGCTTGGCTGAAGGTAAGTCTTGCTGGTGTTTAACCTCCCCTCTTGGGCTGCAGAAGAGGGAAAGTCTGATTAACAGCTACCATCTTTCTGTGTGCTGGAGACTGAGCTCTGCCCTGAAAAGATGTCCGTGGAGCTGAGATACCAAAAGTTATCATGGCTTTGGTGTCCTTTGTAACAGCATTGAAAAAAAGTGGTTATTGTGCTGTATTTTCTGCCTGCACTATTAACCTGCCCAGCCTGCTGGACCCATGATTACTTTGCCCACTGGGTCACCAGAGAGATACGAGACTTGTCCTGAGGTGACAGGGCAGAACAGCAAGCCTAGAAGCTGCCACATCCTGCCTGACAGATCAGGCTGCTTCTCCTGGGGGCAGGTTGGATCTGCAGAGCACTGCCCCAGGGGTGGATGGGAGTCTGGAGAGGAAGGGCTGAGTGAAGTGCTTGTTATCCTTCAATTCAGCACAGGTGTGGAAGGGAGGTGGGAGGTGACGGGGTGTTAGGGAAGGTTTATAAAGCTCCAGGACAGGAAAGAGTAGGGTTGTAGCTGCATTGTCTGCTGGACCTCTCACCCCCTGCTGTTCCCCACTTCAGGAGGAATGCAGTCAACTATGCACAGAACTGCAAGGTAGGATACAAAAGGGTTATGACTAAGAGTGTGACTAATGGTATTGGCTACCTAAGGCAGTACAAGCTTAACCAAGCCCTCTACTCATCAGTTCTCTGCAAATAAATAAGTTGGAGTATTTTTAAAGCACCTCTGTGGGGAGGACTGGGCAGCTGGGCTGTCCCCTGAAGGATGTGGTGGTAGTGGCTGGGCTGCTTCGGTGCCTGTTGGGTTAACTGGAGGTGGTAAAGGTTATAAGAGGAGTTGAAGGAGAGTTTAAATCCAGCTCTGAGCTGCTGTGTGGCTGGTGTGGTGTTGTATTTTCACCATTGGTAGGTGGGTTTACAGTGACTTTCTGCTCTGGAGTTTCTCTCCCCTTTTGCTACAAGAAATTATGTTCTCAAGGGTACCTAATCTCAGTGGGAAGGAGGTGTTGTGGCAGAGGGAGTGGTTGGAGATGTTTTGAAGGAAAGTTTTAAACCTGCAGTTTGTTTCATAAACTCAAAGCATCAGGGTGGCACGGGCTGTTCTCAGTGATTTTTTTCTACTGCTTTGCTTCAGTCATCTGCACTGGTTGTTTTATTCCATACCATTTGGGCTCCAACAGTGGTATGGCATGAGCCTTCTTAGGTTTTTTTTTTTTTCAGCACTACTGGAAACAAAAAAAGACCTAATTTTATTTTACATCAAACCAGCCTTGAATTCCCATTGCCCAAAATGTCAACTGCAGCTCCCTTGGTAGCTACCAGAAAAGCTGCAGGTGTCTCGTTTTGACCTGCTCTCTGCAGGTCCCTGAAGAAAGGCTGGTTCTCCTCAGACAGTGCTCTGGGCTTGGCCTGGAGGAAGCCTGCAGCTCACAGCCAAAGAGGGGAGAACAACTCAGTGGTGTTCTCTGCTAGAGCTGTTCTCAGAGGGCAGCTGTGATTTCAGGCCATGTAGGTAATAGTGCCAGCTTACAAGAGGGAATCTCCATCCTCCCTTTCACCAGCTGCACTGGCCAATTGCCCATTTGCTTCCCTGTAATGGTGTTTGTTCCTCAGCTGAGCTGTGAGACAACTGGTGCTGGAGGGGCAAGAGGAAGGTTTGGGATGTTAACAAGCATTGGTATGAGGATTGAAGGATATTTTGACATTAGTGTTGCTGCTTTGAATGATGTAGTGTCTGATCAGAGCCTTCAGCCTCACCCATGCAAGGTCTCTGATTCATCTTGCTTGTTTGAATGGATGGCAAAGAGATCTGGAGAGGCTGATGCTGGGGAGTGGACACACATTTACTGTGCTGTTTCACAGACTGGGAAGTCACTGGTCTTGGGTTAGCTTAACATTGTCAGGTCTTTGTCTCTTAAGTGCTATTTAGGTCTCCTGGGTTTAGAGAAGCCAGCAATTTAGTATGAGTTGGCAATAATTGTAGAGCACTGTAATGAGTCTCTAAAACTACAATGTAACTAGTCAGCTAATAGCCCCAGCAATCCCTTTCTGTGTAATGCTGTAAATACCTTGGAGAGATGAAATAGATAATCTTTGTTCTTTATTGAAGTTTTATGTTAAAAGCTTTGCTCTTTGGCTCAAAGCCTGGTTTTTGTCATTTTGGGAAAAAAAATTTCAAAACTGAAATGAAGTTTTTAAAGCTGTTTGTGCATCTTTAAAAGCACATTTTTCGTGTTAACTTGTAGCCCTGGAAGATAAGTCTATTGTTCTCTTGTTGAACAAAGGAAAGTGGCTGAGGAGAGCTTTAAGTGTCCTACCCACAGTTCCTCCAGGGACATCCTGAGCTGGTCGAGATTCCAGGCCTGCCTGTACCTCTGTCATGTGGATGCAGTTTGAGTCTCACTACTCTCTATTGCAGTTTATTAAAACAAGAAATCACATCAGAAAAGTGCACTTGTGCCACACAAACTTTGACAACTCTGTTATGCCTCTACTTGCTACAAACTCCTCCATGAAACTCCTCAAGCTGGCACTAACTAAGCTGGCACCAATCAGACCCAGCTGAAAAGTTGTTTCATTAGTGAAGTCAAGCTCAGAAATGAGAAGCTGGAGAAGAGCATCCAATCTTGAACAGATCTTGCCTCCCAGAGCTCTGGGTGGGATCTTTCCACTGAGGTTTCTGTGATGCTGAGTTGTTTTTCCAGGACATGCCACAGAGTGGCTTTCTTGATAGATGGCAATGAATTGACATCTTAAAAGGGTTTTTTCTATGTCATTTTTTTCTTCAGTGCTTTCCGACTAATAGAGATGGAATTGGTGTCGCTGATGTAGGTAGTGGATTCTTCAGGTAAATATGTCACTTTGAATTTATGTAGAGGAGCTGCCTGAGGCCTGTTCTGGGCTACCCACTGTGCCTGAGTGGAGGGAGTTTAGTGGGTGACACTGGAGGGAGTGATGTGCTTTACCTGGGAAATGGACAGTCAGATTGGTTGCTGGGGAGTTTGGGCATGCAAATATGACAAATGTCTTGACTCAAGTTGATGCTTTATTAACTTCTCTCCCGAGCTTTCCTCAGTTTGGACCTTGATTTCCTGCTTTGAAAGGTGAAGCATAATCACTTCATGCAGGGTACTTGGAAAATAATCTAACATTCTCTGGAATCCTCTGCCAGGTTTAGCTTTACAGCCTTGTTAATTTTAAGAATCCCTCTGGCTATTTGAACTTGGCCCTGACTGCTGTCACCAGCAATTGCCAAGAGGGTTTTATCTACATCTATAAGCTGTTCCTTGTCACTAGAGCATTAGCAGACACAGGTTTCTCAAGTCCTGCTTTGCATAAATGCTTTCTCAGAACTCTTGGAAGCATTTTTTTCACCTCTCAGTATTGTTATTTAGGCAAAGCATTTTTACCTGGCCTTCTGTGGAGGTTAGAGACTGATCTCTGCCAGGTTTCATGTGGGCTGTGAGGGTAGGTAGGTGAAATAAAAGCTCTAGATCTCCCCAAAGGAAACTTGTGCTGTAGGATGGATAGTAAACAGAAGGAAATGTGTTCAAAACTCTGTATCTGAGAACTGCTTATAATGACTTTGGAATTTTGGCCTCCACCAAGATTTCTTTTGTTTTCCTTCTTCCCTCTTGCTTGATCTGAAGTCCTGCTCTAGCAAAAAGAGGGTTTCCCAGTCCCTTAACAACAGAGCTCACCAGTGCTGTGTCTGAAGTTGTCATAGTGTGTACTCTGACACTACATGGGGTATTTTCTTGTGTACTTTTTTGTGAAATGTGTCTCAAACTGCATCAGGACCTCTGTGCTACACTTAGAGTGTTTCTATTTGTGTGCAGTGATTGAACAGCAACAACAAAACAAGCAGCAAAGCAGATGGCAGTACAGAGATATCCTTGGTTTATTCAGATGAGCCGAGGAAAATGAATATCCTGATGATGGGATGGTATGTGTCATTAAGCATATAGGTTAGTCACCACTCAGTATTTTGTCTGCCTGACAGAGTATGTAAACCTTTAAACATAGACCACTATTTTTGCAGTTATTTGTGCTGAAAGTATCATGTTATAAATGGTTTAGTAGCATCCATTAAGACTGAAATTGATGGGAGATTCTATTGATGACTAGAATTTAAAAGAAGCTGCACTTGAGTAGCCTCAAAGCAAGCCCTGGTTCTTTCTTAGGCTTTTTCAACTCCTTGAGGAAAATCTTTCATTGTATACTGTATATTATGCCCAAACTAACCTGAGGTTAGAATAATCACCTTTTGTAGTTTCAAAATAGAGGTGTAAGTTGATGTCTCTGCTACCTGTACATTTTTAAATGGTGAGATTAAGTGAGAGCTTTCTATCAAAAAAAAAAAAGGAATAAAAGAAAGTTCTGAAGGTAGCAATATGGAAAAATAGTGTTCTAAAGTCAAGGACTTCTAGTAGAAATAGCCTGTGAATGAATCTAACTGAGGATACATGATGTTTGTAAGTTTAACACTGAGTAGGTGACTTCAAGTAATTCCAGAGTTCTTGAAAGTGATCTTGCATCAAAGATATGAATGCAAGTTCTCTGATAAAAATGGATTCTGCAGATTAAACGGAAAATAGAATGAAGTTTAAGAGCAGGATTTTTTTGGGGGTAGGATTTTTACTGTTTTGATCAGTTTACCTACACTTTGTGCTCTGTAAGCCCTCTATAGAAACTCCACACAATCTAACCATGGCAGGAGCTGGTCACCTACGTGGACTAGAGCCAGTATTAGGCTGTGGTTTCACTGATCAAAACATGCAAAGTGTTATCCCTTGCATGATTCTCTTACCACATCAATGTTTAGCTGGGAATCCCTTCCGTGGGCTTGGGTGTTGTGCTTGTGCAGCACCACTGAGAACCAGATAAAGGAATCTGACCTTTTTAAGGTGAAAAGAATTATAGAATATCCTGAGTTGGAAGGGCCTCAAAAGGATCATCAAAATCCAACTCCTGGCCCTGCCCAGGACCACCCCAAGAATCCCACCATGTGCCTGAGAGTATTGTCCAAATGTGTCTTGAACTCTGGCAGCCTTGGGGACATGGGCTTGGTGTCTTACTTTGTATTCATTCCTAATCTGTGTCACAGCATAACTCCTTCAGTAATACGGGCACAAGTGGAAAGGTTGGCATGCTGGAAGTGCATTGTAAGGGGTGATAATAAAGAGGCAAGACTGCATTAAATCAGTGTTTGCTAGAGTCTGAGGTTTTAATTTTTAATAGTGGAATCCATAAATTTAGCCTCTTAAAAGAAAAAAATCACAAGTTGCCTGTGAATTCTTGCTAGTTAACAGGCAAAATCTGCTCTGCTACAGGCAACCACAACGTAACATGATTAACATGGATGTAACTGAGGAAGAGGGGAAGACTTCCCTCTTGCCTCTGTGCGAGTTGCAAAATCCACAGTTAGAGAGACTTTGAGTCTGTGCCTCTGTGAGGTTCTTTCCCTCATCTGGAACATCAGTGTCTTCATTTTTTTGTGGTGAAATTCCTATAGCTGCCAAGCTTTACACTATGAAAAGAATAAGAAACCAGGAATCGTTTCTCAACCACTAGGACTAATAACTGAAGAATAAAACACTGAGCAATTTGATCAGCTGATTCCTACAGGGAATAAAAAGCTGAAAAATTGAGCTTTTTTTGAGCTGTGTTTTTTAAATATGTTTTCTCTACTGAGCAGTAGAACTTTAAACCACAAACCACTTTGCTTGATTATTTTGGTTTAGACTTTCTCAGTTTGTCATAACACTGTAATGGAATATAAATTGTAAAGGTCAAGTCAGACACCAGTTACCTGTAGGTTAACACTGTTTCCAGATACAGCACCTGAACCCATAGGTGTCAGGGAGTTTGGTCAAGAGAAATTAGGTTACAAATATATGATGCTATATAGCAGCTAGAAATGTCTGTGTTCCCTCTCCCTGTCGTGGAGAGTTGCTTTGAGTCTGTTTTGGGTGGGAGAAAACACCCTCTCTTTGGGCATGGGAAGTGGTGGGGAGACACTGGTGGATTATCTTGGTTTGGTTCTCTCCTAAATGTCCAATGAGTGGTGCTTTTTCCTTTTTGAATTCAAGAGGAACCTGAAAAGTATCCTTTAGAGTTGGTTAGATTAAAAACACCACTTGTGCAGGGGAGTCTTGGGGCTCACAGGAAAAGCCCTGAAAATCTCTCTTGAGTAAGAGCTTTTAACTTTGTACTGAAATGTTAAACTGTCTCTCAAGTTCATCTATGCCAATATTTTCTATATGAATACTGAGCATATGGAGGGTGGATCTACTTAAAATATTTTTATAGTTGATTCATACTTCAATTTGTTAGTGAAATAAAATGATTGGACTTCCCTAAAGGTAATCTCATAGTAGGAGTGTCCCAGGTATATACTCCCCAGGTAAATGTGGTACCAGGGTATACCTCTCTTTTCTGAGAAGTGAACATATCAGTGTGCAATGAGATGATGGGGGGCAGTAGCTTTGTGGCTGCCTTTAGCTCTCCTTTGCCCCTTACGCATAGGTCCAGAAGTTAGTTGCCACTGCAATTTAATTAAAGATATTGGATGCCTCTAGCCATGTATCTTAAGGAGGTACAAGCTATTACTGAGGACTTTAAGTTTTAATCTTGCACTGACATTTAAATTTGAAACGAGCATTGAAACTTCCAGTAAATTCATGGGTGCAGGTTTATATTTAGACTGCACTTGCAGAGGAGCCCTAAGGCTGCCCTCAATTCCAAACTCAATTCTCCACAGTCAAAGAAAGTAGGCTTGTCCCTTGGCATAGCTGGAGGCCTCTTCTCAAAGCAGCAGAACCCCAAGGATCCAAAACATTCAGTGCCTTTTTATCCTGCTGATAGTCTCCCTTCTGGATGCTCCAGCCTCAGTCTAAACAGATGAGCTAATCTGGGAGTATCGGGCTCTTTAGGAGGAATGTTGTCATCCCTTGAGCATCCTGTGTTTTGTTTGCTTTAACCTCAGGCTCTGTCCATACCAGCAATATTGCCATCATATTTCTGTCCCCTTCTGTCAGGAAAGGCTGGTCAACCAAGAAAAGGGTTTGCATGGCAGATGTTCAGCTAGGGAGACTTTCTGTTTAATCAGAGCCTCTGGAGAGTGTTTACACACAAGGGTCTTGTCCAGACATGGAGCACACATGACACTGACTGTCTGGTGATTTGGAAGGTGGACTGAGCTTTGCTGTGTCGGGTGGATGTGCCACCAAGTTCTGCCAAGTGCCTGTGCCATGAGCAGCCGCTGGAGGACTTTGTTTTGCTGCCATCCAGCTCATTAGCTTTCAGTAGCTCTCACATGTTTATTTATATAGGCTAAACCTGCAAAAACAAGACAGTATGTCACAGTCAACTTACTTAGTGTGAATCCTCTTTCAGCAAGAAAAGATGGCGCTACTCTACTCATTCATCTCCCTCTCATTCACTGTGAAGTAACACAATTAGCAGTGAGAAAAGTCTGCCAATCCAGTGAGTAATCCTGGAGATCTCTGAACAGTTAAGCGTGTTAATTAAATTGGCATTGCAGCAGGAGTTTGAGTTAGCAGACTACCAGCAGCCTTTTGGAGGAGTGTTTCTTTCCCTACACAGTGCTCAAAGACTTCCCAAGTCTAGACTGATTTGGCCAGATTCTTTGTTGCCTTTCAACAGCTTTTCATTTCAGGGGACCTGTTCCTAATCTACATAACTCTAATCTGAAAAATATATGCATTAATCCAGTGTTTTGTTCCTGTTTACAATCATTTGTGATACTGCATGAGATTTACCCTAGAGTCTTCCACTTGTACAGTCTGTTCTTTCTAATGTATTGTATTTCCTCTTGCTTAGGTAACTGTGGGACTCAATAGGTACAACTCAAACTTGACAGACATTTTGACACTGATCTTATGAGACCCACCATCTGTATTTCTTACCTCTGCATTAATAACCACAGACACGACTCCATGTGATGCTGAGGAGTCTGTGATGCCATCACAGCAGCTCTATGTTCCAGTGTTGTTTACCTCCAGCTACATAAAGACAGACATCCTTTGGGATCTTGCTTTAAAAATATAGGTACTTTGTGTTTTCAAGAACTTGCATCACTTACTCCTTGCCTTGAACAAACCAGAACATACTCTCTGGATTTAAGGCTGTGTTGTGTTTTATGGGTGATAAATGCGTGTAACCATGCTCTGGCAGTATGAATCAAATAGCTCTGTGGAGGTCAAAAGTGCAGTGGCAATAACAAATTTCAGTGCAAAAGGAGAGGAGGAGAAAAGCCATGAACTTAAAATTATTCTCTATGAGCCTCACATGGTAACATTTTCTGGGAATGTTGATACTCCAGTGGGTATTCATTGAAGTAATTAACTGGTAGTCCCTCGTGTGGCTGTTCACAAGAGGTCAGCATTAAAGAAGTGCAGCTGCTTCTAATATTCTTCTTGAAAAGTTCAGTCCTTGGGTTTGCCAGGTATTCAGCAGCCTGCCCCCTTCCCTGCCTCTGTACTTCCACTTTTGGAAGCAGATTGGGCATGTTCCCACTAATTACTGTTAGTGAGCAGCTCATAATTAGGAGTGGAAAAGAGATGGGGTTGATCTCTGCATCCTAGGACATTATGGCAAACCCTTTGGAAGGAAATGTCTTTATTGCACATGAAGAAGTTACAATACCTTGTCTGCAGGTGTCTTGTCTGAGATGTCATTTGAAGTCTCAACCTTAGATAGAGGAAGGGAGATGGGAACACACTGCCTGCAACTCCCACAGGGGTCTGTCCCCCCCTTCAGCATCTGAGGGACCCCCTTCTCCTCTCCCATTTTGACTGCTTTGCTTTAAAGGCTGCTGGAACTAGTTCATGGGAGGAAATCATTGTGCCTCTTCCTCTAAAATGAATCTGTAGGAGGCTGGATGTGCTGAACTAGTACATTTCTAAGGACAAAAACTCCTAATGTTTTTGAAGATTCCCCCCCATTACCATGTTGCCAAGCAACATTTTTACGGTATCAGCAGCTGGGGAAACTGAATGTCTGAAAATGTATTAAAGGAGAAGAAAGAAGGCACCTCTGTTGTCATTTGGGTATACCCTTTCACTGCTGAGAAGGTGTCCCTCTTACTCTACTAGTGGACTCCCAAATTATTGAACTAGATATTGGAGTTATTCATCCTCATCTGTCTTTAAATGTATTAATACTTGAAAGAGATACTAGATGGAGATGAAAGTGTGTCTCTAATAGATTCTTAAATAATAGGGCTGGGACAGATCTCAGAGGTGCTCCAGTAATTTTTGCCACAGGAGCTCAGTTGCTGTTATCCCATCACTTCCAGTGGGATGGTGGGATGACACCAGAGTCAAAGCTTCTACTTACAAATCTAAAGTGTTTCAGCCTGTACTCAAAAGGCCCCTTTCAGACCCACAGCAGGTAACAACTATTTGCTCATGAGGTGGAAATCAAGGAAGCTAAATACGATGCAACACCTGACTCCTTCCCATGCCACTGGCAGCAGAACCTGCTCTGACTTGATTATGACAGCCTGAGGCATGTGCAGACTCCCAAGGCTGCTTTGGCATTTTTAGGGAAGTCTCAGTCTTGTATTGTTTTCCATGGATAGGACACCAGGGACCCCAATGTACTGAATGCTGTTCAAACATACAGCAATAGAGACTTCTTGCTCTGCAGTGTTTAGTCAAACTTATTCCCAGACTTTTCTTAAAAGTGCATATATTACCATAATATCCAGAGATCGACAAAGTTCAGTCCCGTTGGGCCAGCAGTCTGCCATTACAGGAAAAGATGGTTTCTTCTCCAAGGATGTTTTGCAGTCAGTTCTCTGACTCTTCTGCTCAACTTTAACACTAAAATATTTTGTTATGAGGGTCCAAAATTACACTGAGACTCCATCTCAAGTGACCTTCTAACCACTAAAAATTAATGAGCATTGAAGAAAAGCTGAGCTTTGGCTCTTCTTGTTTTGTTTTACAGTCTGAATGATCTATATTTGCTCTGTACAGGGTGAAGGGAATTCTCTCCCTCTTTGAGCAGACAAATTGAAAGTAATAAACTTTGAGAAGACTCTTGGATCACCATAGATGAGTCTTTATAGTCTTCTGATTAATAAGATGCAGTAGATGGGCAGCCCTTACAGATAGAAAGCAAGAAGAAAACATTCTCTGAAAGAAACTTCTTTAAGGGTGGAAAAAACTGCTTTTAAAAGTCATTACTGTAAAGGCTTGTATGTTAGAGCTGAAGGTATCTAAATCCTAGAGCCATAGAAAAAAACCCACTTAAGATGCTGCACAGAGACACTGGTGAAATTTAGTTGAACAGTATTATACATGCACTAAATATTTCCAGGACTTGGTCACTTCCCAGCCACTAAAACACAGGTAACTTTTCAGCTGATAGTCAAAAAAATAACTGCTATCTCTAGTAACAGCATTATGTACAATATGCAGTAGAAACAACTACTTTTAAAAGAGTTGCTTGAAGATATTTCAAAAATAAAGAAAATATTTCCTTAACACTCTGATATCAGAAGCTGAGGCTGCTGTAGGTGCAGCTAATAGGGCCCATTGCTATTTGACAATAGGAATGTTAAGCTTCCTGTAAAGCACATTAACTGTATTAGCAAGTGGTGTTAGATCTGTGCAACCAAGCTCTGGAATAGATTTTTTTTTTCTTTTGGTAACTTCTGGCAAGCTTGCAAGGAGAGCTTCTGAGTTATTACTTTCTCCTCTGGCAATGTTGCCTCTTCTAGCTCCATATTTCTTCTGCTCTTTTGCTGTGTTTCAACTACATCAGAAAATGAAAAACTTCATCACAATGGCTAAGGGTAACCTAACAGAGTACTTGGCACCTTGGGGAAGGAGAAAAGAGAAACTATTTGTTTCCCATTTTGTTTTTGCAAAGACTTTAGAACCAACAGTCTGACCTTCTCCACAACACTGAAAGGAGTCTTTGTTCCTTTCTTCTCATCTTTCTTTGAACTGTTAAAATATCCCTATTGCTGTGTGTAAAAAAGACCATGGAGAGTGGGGGTGAGGAGACAATAGCTGCCACAGAGCAGATTCTGTCCCCTTTTTAACTGCAAAATACCGATGAGTTGCCAGTGACAGTTGCTAAAGCAGCCTGAGCCTTTGCCTTGTCTGACCATAATTTTGGGAAAATATCCTGAAACTTTGGTAACAGGGTGGGATCATGACAGGAGTGATAGACTCCTTTTTCTAAAGATTGCATGCACTGGTGACACATTCTCTAGAGAAACTTTCTCCATTCACTCTCAAGTTCTGCAGCTCTCAAATGCTGTTTCTCCTCGGGATCAGTGCTGGCTACTTTGGGAGTCCCTATCCCAGCTGACCAGGGGAGGAGGAGGAGGAGGGTGTCCCATCAAATAGTAAATAGAGCTTGTGTCTGAATTCACAAGATTTGAACCCAGCCCTGGACAAACTGTTGTATGAAAAGCTGTTGTATCATTAAATGTTGCAGATCTTTAAAGCTGGCATTGCTGATTTAGAGTTCAGATATGTGTGTTATTAATTATGAATATAATATAGTCACACTTTGATACTTTCTGGTGGGGGGAGCATTGCCATTTGCCTCTTATTCCAAATTATTATTATTAATTAAATATTTGCTGAATTTTTCAAATTAATCTTCAACAAATGTATCCAGCAAGGTAACAGGACTTTATCCAAAGCCCATTAAAATCCGTGGAAGAATTCCTGCTGGACTTGGCAGGTGCTGAATAATGCTGTGAAAAAGAATTTGTGAAAAAGGTTCCCCTGTCAGAGATCTGACCTTCTGCAATAATTACTCCATGGAATAGAATTCAGTATAGGGTATAAGTTTTTGTTAGACCTGCACTAAAAACTTCATTCATTACTCGCTCTATTTGCAATGTGTGATCCACAGTGACTACATCTCTAAACTTGGAAAGCAAAAAAAAAAAGTAATCTATATTCAGAAATATGGCTGTAGGCACTGCAGAAACAGGTTTGCAATATCTCATGGCATAACAGTGATGTTACAGCTTTTGGACCCGTGCAGCCTGGTGAAAACTGGGCCAAGGTCTCATGCATTCCTTGGTGAATCACCAGCTTTAGGATATGAAGTTTCAATCTACATTTGACCTAGACTAGAAAAAGGAAAATACTTTCCACTTATCCAGCTGGGCTGAAGTTGAAAGTCAAAATGTCAGTGCAAGAGCATGGGAAATGTGAAGGCATGGATGCAAGGCAGACACCAGTGTGAGGCCATGGCTGTGAGTACAGGTGTAGAACTCCTTGAGCAGGGTGGTTTCCCCAGGTCTTGGCTAAGTTTAATGCAACAGGCTTTTTGTGGTGTAGAAAGATCTAGGCTATTAGAGGCAAGTGCAGTATATTGACTGAGTAAAATCATCCCAGAGCTCTTAGGGTGGAGGCAGCTATACCTCAGTGTGTGCCAAACTGTTTATGCTTGGAGCACTTTCCTGCTACATGGATGATGGTGTCACAGTGCATCAATAAGCACTTCTGTAGCTGCTCAGGAAACAAGCACGTGGTGAGAGGCAAAGTTATGCTATAGATTAGAAACTAGGATCAATACTAGGATCAGTGGGGGATTTCAGTGATGAGATTTTTAAACTATTTAGCAAGAATCTGGAAAGGGGACGAGGGATGAAGTGACAGTATCTGCAGAGTGTATAAAGAAATGCTGCAAACTAAATCAGCTTTCCATCAGGGTTGAAAATGCTATCCCAGACTAGCTGAGCCTACTGCTAAATGAACCAGCCATCTCCAGGCTGGAATGTGTTCACAGCTGCTTTTGTGTTGAGATGCTGTGGGACCAGGCAGCAAATAGAAATAACTGAAAGCAGAACCAGGACTTCGTAGGAAGAATAAGGGTGATGAGAGAGGGAGAGGCAGGAGGATGAAGGAAATTGTCCTGGATTAAGCTAAATTCACTTGGGCTCTTGGTCTTTGTCATAACATCACAAAATGCATCTTGAGGGTCTCCATATGAGAGAACCATTTCCTATAAATTCACTTGTTGTGGCTTTTTCTTTCTCTACTGGCTGTTCCTTATGGCTGTGATTAATAATGGTCACAAATAATAATACTGATTATCATAGGAATGGACTAAGGACCTTTATTAAAAGCAAATCAGCTTTTAACTGAGACTTGCTAAGATGTAACAATAGTTTATGTAGATGTCTGTGGAATCACTTGGTGCAGTTCACATTTGCTGAGAATTAATTTTGTAACAGATGCAAAGGCCAAAACTGTGGATGTAAACTGGAGACGAGTTGGCTCAGAGCATCTGGTACAGTTTTGCTGCACGCTCTGGGCTGAACCACATCTTTGCCTAACCTGCTCCTGTCTCCCCACCAGCAGCTGTCTGCAGGCATATTTGTACAACTGCAGCCTTGTGCCAGTGCACGTCATGGAGTTTTGACATCTGCCTGAAATCCTAGAGCTGGCTGGTTGGGGTGTTAGGAAATGAGTTAATTTCATGCTTGTGGTCAAGGATGAAATAATCAAATTTCTACTAAAGCTTTAAAACCAGGGTGTGACGGGCCAGTCTCCTGCAGATCCTGCTTTTTTCCCCCTGTGCCAATATCTGGAACATGGTCAATATGTTGTGGTGACCTGTGTCTCACTACAGATGGCTGGTTGTTTCTTGCTGCTGGAAACAACACCAGTGCTCCCGTTGTGACCAGCACAGATGGATACAGAGCCATATGGGGAGCTCCCTGCTCAACCATCCTCACTGGTGCCTGCTGCTGAAGCATCCCCACTTCCTACCAGCTCAGCGAGTGGGACTCTAATGAATTTCAGAAAATGCAAACATACTTAACATGGACTCATTCCCACTCCCTTACTTGTTGTGTAGCTCCAGTGACTGCACTCTGTGTACTGTCAATAACAAATAAAAATGAGCAAAGACTTGTACCAATAGCAAAAACTTCACTATATGATCAACATGTGAAAAGTCTGACTTCTCTAGACAAGGCTTTCATTTTGCAAGTAATAATGTAGTGAGACTGTACTATTTTCCAGACACATTAGGAAGTCCTCTGCAGGTCAGAGCTATCAGATTTTCCCAGTATCTTTAAAGCAATTTTTACGTTGCTTTTCGGAAATGTGTTATTAACTTCCTTTTAGAGATGAACTGAGGCAAACAGAGTGAATACTAGATAACTTCTCCAGTCCAGAGGTCTAACATCTCTTTCCTCCATCCCTACAGAGCTGTTCCAGTATGAAATTAGTCCTCTGTGTAGGAGTTATTTTGAGCTGCAAGCATCCTCACATAAATCATTGCCTTCTTTTTTGGAGTGACAGAGAGCAGATAATTTTACACTTAGAAAGATTTCCATTTGAGATTGAGTTCTGGTTAAAATTTAGACTTGACAGTGATGGGAATAAGAATCCTCTCCAATACTAATTGTTAGCAATACTCTTGGGCCCCTACTCCATTGCTGGAGGTCCTGAGCACATGCTTGGCTACCCCTGTCCTTGTGCCATGTGCAGTGAGCCCCAATCTGATGGTGCTGTTTCTTTGCTTACAATGTAGTGTAGTCTGCTTTGTGGTCTAGTTTTGGTTCCTTAGACTTTCTGCTAAATCCAGCAAGTCATCTCAAGAGGAGCTGGATTTATGTGTTGCTATACAGGAGATCCAGGCCATGAAATTAGGCTGAGATTTTTTTACAGTCACAATATCAGGAGAGAATTCACCTGCTGCAGAACTGCTTCTGAATTAAAGCCTTCCTTAAGAAAAAGCAGTTTTCTTCCTTAATTGTGAACGTTAAAGAAATGTTAAAGTAAACATGTAATGTGAATAAAGTACAGAGATTAACATAGCATCATTTGTTTATATCTTTTGAGACAATCAGAAGAAATAGCTCCAAGAGATATTGCTTTATTTTCAATACAAAGCAAGGTTGATGGATGAATCTAAACATTACAACTATTCCTTGATGGATCACAAATGTGCTGTTCACTGCACATCTTGCAGACCCTTGCTGCTGTGGGTTTCAGGAGTCTTGTTCTTTTCTATTGTCAAATAGAACTTCTCCCAGATAGCAACTGAGAATAGACATGTACTGTTGTGTGGCATTGTTCTTGCAGAGAGCCATTATCTAAGAAAAGAATTTATCTTTAGACCAGTGATTATAGTCCTATGAGATGTACAGGGTTTTGGCTCAACAAGTACTTAATTTGGTCTGCTACAGATAAAAATAAATTGAGATGAGGAGAATGGTTGTAGGTATGACCTAATTATACTAATCAATTAGAAACATGGAGTTGGAAGGGTAGTCAGTGCTTCTGGAGTATCATTAAGAGATGCCTTGTATGTTTGACAGCCAGTCTCTTTTTTTTCCACCAATATCACTTGGTTTATTAAAAGGTATAACTTCTCCCTAGCAGTTTTACCTCCCTTATCCTTAGGCTATAATGGTGGCATACACTTTCAACATTTATATTACTAAAAAGTATTCAGTATGCAGAGAACAGAAAATAAGATATCACTGAACAAATTGAATCAACTATCAGAAATAAGGCTGGGCTACTGATGGGTTTTTAAGTATGTTCCATTTATTAAATCTCCCTACTTTAAATTTGCATGAGACTACTACAGGTTTTTCCATCTGCTGTAACTGTGTCACCAAATCCAGAGCTGGGAGCAATTCAGTGAATTCTGGTGTTTTGCTTCTAGTAATGGCATTTACCTGACACGTTCACTCTTGGCCCATTTCTGTTTAGTGGAGTTGAAGTGTTATTGCTTGCAACTGTTTCAAATGCAAGACAAAATGTTATCTGTCTCAATGAATAAAAGAATTTTCTGCTCCATACTGCAAAACTGACACTTATATTAGCTGTATTTAATATATGTTGATGAGATGAAAATATGTCTTTATGAATAAAGTTTCCTGTTTAGGCAATGAAATGCTCTCTAAGTGACAACATCACTAAGTGCAGAAGGCAAGGGATTGGTTTTACTTGGTATGCACTGGGTTTAGCAGGAAGAATGCACTGATTTAAGCTGTTTTCATAAGGAAGCAGCTGCATAACTTCACTTGTTTTAGTTCATGTATTCCAGTGGTAGTGGCAATTCCTACAGAGGCACATACTGGTTTTATTATCTGGTTATCTAGTAATATTTTCTGTATCTAAAGGCAAAAAAGCCCTCCTTCTTACTTGAAGACTTTTCCCATATTCCTGAACTCATATTAAATAAAGCGATTTTCTGGCATGTAGTAAAAATCATGGGGCTTCCTACATCCAGGTGCAGATCATATTTGGAGCAAATCTGCTAGGGAGAGCATTTAAATACCAAATGCAATGACAGTTCATTGTAATCGAGGCTGCCTGAGTCACATGGGGTGAGGTGCTGAGGTCTGAGCTGTGCACAAGTGTGACTGTCTGAGGAGGAGCAAAATGGTATAATTTCATTCTTTGTCTGATATTTCCCTTATGTTACAAGTAATGGAATGAAAAAGGGAGGTCATGCAACCGAACTGGCTGGTGGTAAATGTAAAGAGATTAAGCATGGTGATCATGTCAGGAATGCAATGCCAGACCAACAAAGACTTTTGCAATACACTCTAATTTCCTACCTGTTATTACCCTCCTACACCTGCAGCAGTCACTGCAGCTGAAGACATACATCTGTTGTACCTGAACAACATAACTGTGAAAACAGGCTTTACGTGGAGATTTCACACTTCCATTTTGACCAGTGCAAGTATATTCAGACAAGCTTACCTTTTAAAAGCAAACAAACAAAAGAAAATCCCTAAAGATTTTGAGTAAGAGTTGAAAAAATAAACTGCCAAAGTTACAGGCATTATGTGGATCAGTTTGGGTAAAAATTTCAACAAGAATTAAGTGCTTATGGTGCTTTTCAAATGTGTAAAGGCTTAGTCAGCACCATGGTAAAAAGTAGGCTCTGATTTTTCCATTCCATCTGAAAAATACCTTTATTAAACAGCACAGAAAAAAAACCCATTTTTTTGCAAACATAAGAGACCCTGTTTTGATTTTTTTTTTTAAATGTTTTTCAATAATATATTTGTGCCAGGTGAGTGTGGATCTGCTTCTTTAGCACCTTTCCTTGAGTAATTGATTGCCCCTGCCCCCCATCCAGGTTATGATAATGCAGACTCAGTTTGTTACTATTTCTTTCACAAAAAGCAAGTTGGACCTCTCTGCCTGTCTCAGTATGGTTAGACGAGGCATAAGTCATTTAGGGCCTCTGCAGGCTTGGGGAGGCAGATTAAAATTAGGTATTTGAAACTGTTACCACCCTTATCCATCTGCCTCGCTTTCCCTCCAGATGCCACTGCCCTGGTGATGTACGAGCACCTCGTGAATCAGCTCCTGAACTGCTGCAGTTCTCAGGCTGGTGCATTAAAATAAAGCAGAAGAGCCAGTTTTACCCTCACATATCACTATCTGGCAATGTTAATTCTGACTGTGGGTTTGCAAGCCAATATTTTACAAGATTTCCAAATTTGAATACAAATCAAAATTTTTAGGATTATTTAAAAAGCCCCAGACAAACCACACAAATTTCTTGTTCAGATTCATGGCACATCACTATCTACTCTCTTTTTAAAAGAAATGCATAAATACCTGTTATTCTGTCAGCTTCCTTTCCCTGCTGTTCCAGACAGACTGAGTACTGATGCTGTGTTTATTCAGGATAACAAAATATGTTCTCTAGTGAATAATAAATTGACTTTTTTCCTTGTTCTTTTAGATCACTATGATTTTTTTTGAAAGGGGAACAGCTTTTTCTTCACTGTTCCTGCTGCAGCAATTTGCTGTCGCTTCATGGGACTGAAGGGTAGTGACAATGTCTTTTTAACAAGCAGTACAATAATTAACACCACCAAAAGAAAATTAACTAGATCAGCAAGATGGTACAAAGTGAGCTGATGGGGGGAACTTTTTGAAGCATCCTAAAGAGCTGTAGTGCATCCATCCTCCTGTCAGAAGTGACACAGGAGCAGCCTTTAACAAGTGTTGTCAGTCAGCTGTTATCCTTAAAAAAAAGTCAACAAAGGGCTTATCAAAGCACTTAAATTTTAGGTGGCTCCCCAGATGCTTTCTTTGCAGGATTTTTGTTGGGAGAATGAGCTGTGAATAGAGATGTCTACAGTGTCCACCTCTAGGAACAGGAGCTTTGCCTTTTAAATATCTCAATCCTAAAAGGCAAAAATTCCTCAAACCCACTGAGATCTTGAGGCTCCAGCTGACCCCTGTGCAACCCTGGTGTGGACAGTCTGCTGCCAATGTGTGACTGTCAGTCAGATCTGCCATCCCATCTAGTTAGTAACATGCCTCTATAGCCCGAGCCAGCTGCTTCACAGGGAGTGACAAGAAACTTGCTTTTTAATATTGTCTTCACTTACTAAACCTTCTCAAACTTCCAACAGATGGATCAGCCAGAGGAAGCTTAACTGTTTTTAAAGCTCCTATTTTTGTTTAATAACTGGAATTCCCTGGAATGAAGGGAATACTATGAGATTGCTCTTATTTGTTAATAAGACTTCTTTTAGCTTCACGCTCTCCCAAGTTCACCCCAGAGATGCACAAACCTGCCTGCCAGCTTCCTTTGTAGCAAAAGTGCTGCCTATACCAGCTGTTCAGAGCTCCAGACAGCAAAATTGCTTTAAACACACATTAATAATACTTAATCTTTCAACTTCTGAGCTCTAAAGTTCAACAAAGCTATGTCTTTTTAATATCCCTCCCCAATTTTAGGACTAAAAAAATGCAGTTTTGTTTTTATGAGCAGATGCTGAGACTGCATTTCAGATTCTGCATGAACTTTGGAGATGGAGCATTGAAGCAAAAGCTCAACTATCATGAAGTTGGTCATGGGATTTAGGTTTTGTATTAACAGAAGGCCAAATTGTAAGAGGGCAAGGGAGATTTGTGTCCTGGGTTTGGTAAATTAGAACCTGTAATAAGTACTATGTGGGGAAATGGGCTTAAGACTCAGACATTTGGAACACTTGTACCTGACATTAAGGATTACACAGACCAAAATAGGGCAAGTGTCAGCTCTGAACTCTCAGCCTAGGCCAATTGATATCTCAGTCTTTAGGCTTCTCTTTGCTCAAATAGAACTCAAATGGACAGTTGCTGAAATGATTCCAGAACACTAATCCTGCCAAGACTTTTCCTGATCTACAGAGGAACACATTGTGTGTTTTTCTTTCTTTTTTTTTTTAAATACTATTGATTACAATTCTGCTTCTCCTGGGAGAATTGCAAGTTAAAAAGAAACTATTGCAGAAAGATGTAAGGACATAGGTGAGGAAAGCACCACCTGAAAGATAATGCAGGACAAGCTCTCTTGCTTCCTGCAACATCCTGCCATGAAAGGATGGCTTCAGAAACACACCCTACAATCCCTGGAAGAAAATCTGTCTGCTTCTCAATCAAGTTATGTTGTTTGAGGTTGCTAGTGTGCCCTCAAGGAGGATGGTGATGGCCCTCAAGGAGCTTTGCATCCTTTGGAACAGATCCTGGAAAGTGCTCCAGTGAAGGATAGCTTCTGCTCACATTCCCCAGCATCATATTTTTCCCAGCAGGACCCAGCATGTGCATTCATTTATAGAAAGCTATACTTTTTTTTTTTTTTTTTTTTGCTGTTGCCTTTCAAAGGGCTGAGAGTATCCAAAAAGAGGGGAAAGATATTCTGAGCAGCCTCCCCCCACGTCACACCTGGCCTGAATGCTGCTCGTGCTGCTGTTACCACAAATGCGGATTGTTTCCAGCATGGGGTCTGTTCTGTTCTCAGCACCTCGGTGATGCACATAAATTTAGCTCTTGTGTCATTTCTGAAGTCACGAGGAAAGGATTTCACCATCAGTTATGGTAACTTGGTTTAATTTTTGGGAGATGGAGGTACATTTAGGCTTTTTGACTTTAGCAGTGCAAGTGCTGGTCGTCCCCAGGCTGGAAGAAGCAATGCACCACAGTCCAGTGTCTGCAGCTCCTGATGGATCCAGCCTGGGAGAACTTATTCCAGGTTAGCAAAAAGGGGAGCGAGTCTTACACAGGCGAGTTATTTTGACACCTCCTTGTTTGTGCTAATTTGGATAGGCACAGGTGGAAAAGGGTTTGGCTAGGCCTGCCAAGTTCATTCCAGTCCAAAAGAGGATGGGGAGGAGGAAGAGAGAAGGTAGCTCATTTCTGTTGTGAGATATCATGGGGGAAGATCCTGGAGGCTGTAGAGGAACAGTTTGTTTGTCCAAGCAGGGCACTGAAAGAAGGGAAGGGGTCTCAGGGCATGCTGGGTGTGATTTGAAGCTGGCAGAGGGTATGGGAACAACTTGCTCCCCATTCCTCATGTGAGTGCAGGAGATCAGAGCAGAGACTTTGCTCCCTTCCTCCAACCCCCACTGCAGAACAAGCTGCCCCAGAAAAATGGGGCTCTTTAGGTAATATCTTCCCCATGGCAGGGGAGCAATGAGCATATACAGACAAACAGTGTGTCAGGCACTGCCTTGCTCCAAAGCCTGACCAGCAGTGACTTGTGCTGTGCTGCTGGAGCCCACTGTCCTACTGGGTTTTGTGGGTGAAACCTGCCCAAAGCCCACACCCAACAGTGCAGAGATTGTGTCTGTTCTATTTTGGAGGCTTGCACAGGCCTCTTTTATTGACAACACTAAGAGGTGCTCCCAAACCTGACAGCCCAGCCTGCAGTGGGTTTCCTGCTCCTGGCAAAGAGCAAGTTTTCTCAATAGCTCATATTTTTAGCCTCTCCTTGTGTTACCTGCACAGGCCAGTATTTAATGGCATGAGCCATCAATGCATCTGTTCAGACAAAGGTTTTCCTTCCGGGGGAAGGAGTGGAGGGGATACCCTGCACAGAACAGAATAAATCTGTAAGTTGGTGAATGTGACACATGAGCAAGAAATTCTCAAAATTAAGTATTTCTGCAGTCATGCTGGGAGAACAAGGCAAGATGCTTAGACCATAAGGGGTAGATAGATTAATTTGCTGTTCTGTAAATCATTCTTGTACTGCAGAGAAGCAGCTCTGAAGATTATTTTTTTTTCCTAAATATGAACAAGTTTTCTCTGTGTAATGAAAAGGTCGACAAAGGACCAAGGCTGGAGGTGAAGAGTAACAAGGTCAGACTCATCTCCTGTTTAGATCCACATAGCTGGAGCAGGGAAGGTGCAAGGAGACTGTTTGGTCCCTGGAATAGGCAGCTGCTGCAGCAACTCAGGGAAAGTGTTGTCTGTGGGGTGGGGGGTCTGCTTTGCTTTGCAGATTGACTGTGCCCAATCCCACCACTCTCCTCATGTACCTGCTAGCTCAATAAAACTCTCAGGTAGTGATATGGGCTGGGGATGGAGTGTGCAACAATCAAAGGACTTCCCTTGCTGGGTGAATATGGAATTGGGCAGCTGAGTGTGACTAAGTCCATCCCTACCCCACTTCCCAGCCTTCTCAAGTGCTGCTCCTGTGCCCTGTGGTCCTCACACCTTTGCCAGTGCTCTGCTGTCCGAATATCTTTTCTTGCACACTGCCTCTAATTTTTTGCTTCATCTGTGGGCAGCAAGAGAAGTTCTCTGCAGCTCCCTTCTCTGTATTTGAAGATGATTTCCCATTAATCCTAACTCTTGATTAAGCAGCCTCAGACCCTTGAAGTTTCCTGCTCAGCTGTGTTTGCCAGGCTATGTGGTAGACACCCTGCTGCCAGATGAGTCCTGTGTGTGTGTGATAGCTCAGCTGTGGAGAGCTGCTGTGTAAGCGTTACACCCATGTGCCACCAAAGCATTTTGTGACAGCAAGTGAAGCTGCTACGTGGCAGAGATACTTGGGCAGGTGTTGAGGTAACTCAGCATTGTCACTTCTGTGAGCTCTGTGCTTGGCAGTGGTGACAGAGCTGGTGCTCTAATGCTCACGACCAACAAATGCAAGGTAGGAAGGGGAGACTGAATATTTCACTTAAATGTTGTGAATTGACTGGGAGAGCTGACAGTAAAAATATTTGAAATGGAGAAGAGAATGGAGCTGACCAAGAGTCTAGCTAAAGCTGGTTATAATGCTGTCCTTCACCTGTGTTTAGAAGTGTCTCTTGCTGAAGAATATGCTCAGAGCACTAATTGGAGATCATAGTAAGGGGCAATATGGTAATATCCAAGAGGAAGTATCAGAATGGGAATAAGTCAGTCAGAACAGATGACTGAGCTGGTAATGTCCTTCTCTGATTTAGATTGATTCTAATTGCAAACATAAGTCAGTTAATTGCATTCAGTCTTTATTTATGATCAGTTCTGATTACAAAATTATGACAAATATGAATTAGGTTGTAACTAGCCCAGCAATAAGCTCCTTGTTGCTAGGTAACAGGCCAACATTATTTCAAACAGCCCAATCAAGGGGAAGCAACTGAGCTATTGTTGCTCTCTGTTCTTGCTCCTCGTTCTTTAGACTTGTTGTTAAGAGCCTTTTAAATGTTTTCTCCTCAGTATTCGATTTTTCTGGGAGGAAGAGTAAAGTTTTTATTGAATTTCAGGCAGGTACCTTTGCATGGTGTGCCACTTGACAAAGGCTTTTGGAGCAGTGGCTGTGGGAGCAGCTGTCTCAGTGCTGTGAAGTGATGCACTCCCAGATACTGAAATTGCTGCAGAGCAGCCCTGAAACAGCAAGCTCTGGTGTCATCCAATTCACTGCTCACACCATGTAACTCTACTCTGCCTTCACTGCTGCCAAGATAGTCTGTTGTCCTTGTGCTATTAGAATGAAAATGATGGGTCTTTGTCTGACCCAGTTTTGGCAACTTCGTGTGAATCTGAAGGGTTTCTTATACTAGACAACACCGTCCCAGTGCTGGGGAAGCTGGCTGAGATCAGGTGCAACTCAGAAATAGCTGCCAAACCTGTGGAACTTCAGCAGAAATTAGCTTGGCATGAGGCTCCTGCTTGATACAGAGCCACATCTTGTATGGGATGGGCAAAATAATTGACGGAGGCCAGAGCAAGTAGATTGGCAGGGCAAATGGTATGATGAGTTCAGCACAAGGCTTCCCCACCTGGCATTGGGCAACCTAACAAAAAGAAAAGCTGTAGGCTTGCTTGAACTGGTGTCCTGGAGGTGATAAAGCCAACAGGCAAACCCCATGCAGCCTATTCCCTACTGAGGACTGGAGAAGGTAGACTTTAATCAACCTGAAAATAACCTGAACAGTGCACTGAGGCATCTTTACTTTGGAGATATGTCAGGAACACTTTCAATCTTTTATCTTCCCTGGAACAGCAGGAGAAATGCCACTGAAATAAGCCCTGTAATTTCTCCTCTGTAATTATACCTGTCACCACTTCCGATGGAGCTGATATAAATAGCCAGTTCTGCCGTCTGTTTGTATTGTGTTTTTTAATACAAAACAAAAAGGAGACATGCAAACTGTCTACTCCTATCCCTAATGGTAAGAACAGCCTAAGATGTATAAAACAAATGAAGCATTCAAACACTTAACTTGCTCTGTATTTCTAAACTTGACACTGTATGCAACACAGTACTTACTGTTGTAAATAATGTTGTTTGCTAACAGTAGTTGTCTATAGGATTTGTGTCACATGATAAGGTCAGATGATCAAACCAAAAGGCATGTATTTTAATGTATGGTTTTGCATTCCTTGTGTCTACTGTTAAATCCACATTTGTCTGGAAACAAAAGGCAGGCCTGTGCCAATGTGAAATGCAAATCTCCACGCTTTAGTCATCATTCCTCTGAAATCCTCATGTAAGCCAAAGGGAATTCACAGCCCTTCCCTGGAGCTGTAGGAGTTCTTTGCGTTCTAGCAGAGAAAACAAATTGCAGTATATTTTAATTTGTTACAGTTTGAATATATTGGGCCAAATTTGCAGCAGTGTAAACTAGTACAGCTTAATTGATGTCAGTGGAGCAGTAACAATTGTGCCAGGTGAGGTTCTTAAGAGTTGATCCAGTGACCAACCCATTATGACTTACCCTGTGATGGGAAGTCCAGTGGCTTGACTGATCATTATTGACTCTTACTAGATGCCAGCAGATTTGCTAGGACATCTAACACAATGAATTTAAGAACCACTGCACAGTGGGATCTATAAACTACTTCCAGCTTTACTGGTTTCGATGACAAACACAACATGTAATTCTCTGACCTTGCTTTTAATAAGCAATAAGCAGTCATAAAATAGACAAATAATTACTTTATAATAAGACCCCTCACATAATTTCAACATTATCTCTGTTCCCAGAAGGGGAAAAGTCTTATGGCAAAAAACCAAATTAATGCATTTATGGAGGATGTTCAGGTACTGTAATGTTGAGTTGTCAGAAACAGAAATGACTAGAAAGAAGAGAAACAAATAAGATGGTAAGAAAGGTTTATTTGTTTAGTGGCAGAAGTCTAATAGTTCTCAACATCAGGATGTTGTTTGTTTATTTTTTTTTTTAAATTTCCTAGTTGGTAAAGAGAGCTTTACCTACCATAGACTCCTATCTAAAGAGGGGATAAAGTCAACACAGCAATCAAATCTGTGCAGAATGTGACCCATGGCTTAGATCACAGGTTTTACTGGGATTTGATTTATGTTGATAAACACAACTTTTTTTTTCTTCAGGGGTCCCCAAATTAACTTCAAAGACATTTGAACTTTAATAATCATTAAACAGCCAAACAGCAAATACATTTCTACCCTGCTTACACAATGCAACATGAGGACATTCAGAATCTCCAGTCTCTTCACAACACCCACTTGTATGCTCAAGTGAGTGGTGCTGTCTCACCCAGATGTTTTCTGCTTCCTGAAGTAAAGATGTCATTCTTCCATTTGTGACTGAGCTGAAGATTGCCAGAATTCAGCTATGATGTGAAGTTAAGTACATGTTCCTTGATGTGCATTGCTGTATTTAGAAAGCCCATCAGTGACTCTGGTAGGTGCTTGCAAATAGGAACTTTCCCATCTCTGGAGAAGTCACTTAGACAGTCAGGTCCCAGGTTCAATGCAATGGACACCACAAACCTGTCAGCACTGCTTCTCAATTTGGATATTCTCAGAAAAACGACACTGGGGTTAAAAGCTTGATTTGTCTGAACAGCTCAGTAACCATAAACCCATTGCAAGAATCAAGGCAGCATTTGTTACACTATATGCAGCCTCTTAAGTGAGCCATAGAAGTAAAACTCCTCCAAAACAAAACTGCATTTACAAAGTGGTGAATCAGGAGTGATGTTGTACTGGGTGCCAGGGGAAAAGGTAAGAGCAGAAGATTTTTGTGTACTTGGTGCTGAAGCAGTTGAGTGTCATCACTTTGGAGTAATTGAACAGCCCCAGTGACCCTTCTGCAGTTTTGTCTGGCAAAACTGTGCATTGCAGAAGCAGATTGTACTGTTGGTAAAGTAATCTAGGGTGATAAACATGTGCTAATAAGTTTGGACTTGATTTAAATTTGGAGAGACTGCTCTGGGAATCCTCCTGCCTTATGTGTGGAGTGTGTCTATGTGTGCAGCTGAACCCTGTGGCCAGGAGGGGAAATTCCTTGACTCTGTGAAGTGTTAAAATGCCTATCGATTCACAAAGAGAGAACTTATTACATACACTAGAATATTCTATAACAAGCTACATGTCAAAGCTGTTGTGGTTCAGGGATTCCTTGTAAGTTTTTCAGTCTTGCAAGCCCATTTAGGAATGTCTCCAGCTGCCCTTGTCATCTCTACAACTCAGCAATTCTTTTTCTGGGATTCTTCCTCAGGATTCTTCCTTCTGTCTGGGAACAGGGGGAACTCATTTGAGAGCAGGACTAGTTTCTTTCTTCATCTTATTTCCCCCAGTACTTGCCCTGGGAACTCAGGGGATCCATCTCGTTTACTTCAGTGCTCAAAGCTTGAGAGGTTTCTTCCAGGGCTCTGTCTTTCTGCAATACAGGATTAACATTGATACATCCCAGCTCTAAATTCTTATTCAAATAATAGTATTTGCATAAACAAGATTTGTTCCTTCTGATACCTTGTTTTGGCAAATGTCCTCGCCATCTTTTCCCGCCTACTTTCAGCCTGTCCTCTCTCTTAGGGTATGATTTAAATGGTGTTTTTTGAACCCTTAACCTGCTTCCAAATGACAAGCCTATATTGCCCAATCAAAAGTATTCATGGATCAGAAAACCATCTCTTCACCTCAGCAGCAAGTGACACCCTTCTTCCCTTGGTATTTCCCTCCCACTTCTCAGGATGGAATTCCTTGGCATTTGGTAATAAGCTCAGCAGAGCCCCAACCATAAAGGAGGCAGCAAATCTGAGACATTTAAATGCCACAGGCTGAGAGGGAGGTAATAGTCTATTGATGTATCACCATCCTCTCTGTGGGACACTTTCCTTCCTTTGAGAGCAGGTGCCCTTCCAACACTGCTTCTCATGCAGCCCTGTTTGGCACTGCCTCCAATGCTCTCTGCTTTTTTCTTCTGGAGAGAAAAATAGCTCAGTTCATGGATATTTTATTTTCTTTTTTAGTCCCGCAAACACTACAAGTGCATTTTCCTGAGCACTGTTTTTGAGGAATCAAACTTGCACACACTACTAAGCTTGGGAAAAAACCTGAAGAAGCCCTGGTGGTTTGGAGAGCAGAAGAGTCATTGTAAGTGATGAACAATTAATGTGTGTGAATGTTAGCCATTTTCTGCAAGAGTTAATTGATACAAATGTGCAGAGAGCAAACATGCCTGCTGCTTCCCTGCATCTGAGAGCTCTGAACTTGGACCGTGAGGTGTAAGGAAAAAGCTTCCTGGCACTGCAGCCTTTACTGAGCTGATTGAGAAATGTAATATAATCCACTTACAGGACAAACTCATGAAACTTGCAGGTTCAGGGAATGTTTTGCAAAAAGCTAACAGCCACTTAAATATGCATGAAATAGGAGCACAGTGTGACCCTCATGAATAGCAGTAAATCAAATCCAAGCTGTGTTTCTCCAAGAACAGAGTCAAGAAAACTGTTTTTCATTTATTTTCTTTACCAGCTATGATACTGAAAAGAAGTCTAGGCATGTCTCTTTTCTACAATATTGACTTGAAAAGCAGTGTGTTTTGTTTATTGCATAGAAGGATTATGGCAAAGGCCAAAGTAGTCATATAAAATTTTTCAGTTGCTGTAAATTGCCTGAACACCTTCTATAATCACTGTGGGTAATTATGTCTACAGAGAAGCTCATTCCACCCATGTTACCTTGAGATTTCAACTGTCTATAGACTAGATATGTGTTGTTAAATGGGAAAAATCTTCTATGTGGCTTGTCTACCATCACACAGTGGTGTGTACGGGTTGTACAAACAGGTTCTTAAAGCCCAGTAGTTGGGCCAGTTTCCAAGCTATGAGTGGTAATCTGTGTCCTGAACCTCTAGTTTACAGCTGCCATTGAGAGGGTTTCTCTGTGGGCCACACTGGAGCCAGCAGGGTTCAACATTGACACCAGCAATGAGAGAAGGCATCTTTGAGAAACTTGTGGACAACAAAAAACGGGATCACAGTGTTGATAGGCCAAGTGATAGAGCATCACTTTAGAGGGAACTGGGGAAACCTGAGGGCTGAACCAAGAGAAACTGAAAATTCAACAAGACAATGGACCTCTTCCCCAGTGGGAGGCTATACAGGGGTCAGCATGTGTTGCAGCTAAGGAAATGGGCATCAGGAAAACTGATTTGCTAGAGGTTGTTGTAGCACTAGAGCAGTTTACACAGAAACTGAGTTCTTACTGTTGAAGCTTTCAAGGACTCACCTAGAGATAGTCACAGTCAATCTGGTGTTGGTGATGGTGATAGTTGGAGAAGGTTGGATCACCTCCAGAGGTGCCTTCCTGCCAGCATTTCTCTGATTCTCTGAACAATCAAGAACAGTCTATGGGATGTTACACAGGAGATCAGACTCAAGGCTTATAATAATTCTGTCCAACTGTGATTGACAAATCTATTAATTCAGAGAATTACAACTCCCTGTGATGGACCCAGAACTCCGAACGGGAACACAGAGATTTCTGATGGAGCTACTGTTAAAGAGAGATCCTTACCAGTAAGGCATGAGAAAAGTGTTGTGAAATGATTCCTTCTAATGTGCAGAGATTTTCCCTAAATAAGATAAGTTTCAGATATTTCTGTTGGGATTAAACTGTCTTCCAGGTCATCATTAATAGTCAGTTGGCACAATTAAAATTTTAGACTTCCCATTATGATCAAGTGACCAGATCCTTGAACTTCTAAGGCAGAGAAAACTCTCTTTTTGTCTGTGAGAATCTTGTCTGTCTGAGGACTCAGTCTTGCATATTTAGAGCTCTGAAGCCAAGGCAGAAAAAGGCTGTGCAATAATAAAGATATCAAGATTGCTAATGACAAACCTCCAGGGTGTTTAGCAGAAAAAAACTTGCATGTAAAAAGAAAAATGTACTTTGTTAGCAGCATTTATGAATAACAAACTAGTGAGGTGCCTTTGCCCCTCGGATGCCATGGAGATAGCTTTTACACTATTTGTCCATCACATAATAACTGAATTTTAAAGATGTGTACTCTTACCAGCTTTCCTGGACCCTCATGAATAGACCTAAATAGTGGGCGTAGACATTTTAGAAAGGACAAAATCTCTCTTGAAACCAGTCTGTTATGAAAGGTAGCTTTTAACAGAAATATTGGAGAAAATAAAGGGAACAGAATATATCTGAAGAAAAATAACAGTAAATAGGAAAGGATCCAAAGGTGTCAATGAAGCAACAGTCTCTTATTTTGTGTTCTGAATCTCTTTTGGCTCAATGTTGATTTCATTAGATGTGCCAGGGCAATGTAACAAAACTGAGCATCTTTTGGGCTGGAAAGTTGTAAAAGTAATTGACTTGTATAAGCCTCTCTCTGTACTCTGAGCTTCCAGTCCTCCTGAATCTGTTTTTCTTTATACAGCCTTTAGTTACTTTTTTCCATAAATGTCCTATACTTTGATACTCAGTTATTTTTCAAAATACTTATTTTTGCACGTGGTTGATTTCGGAATTGTCTCATACCATGGTTCAGCCTTCTACCAAAACTCTGCAGCAACGACCTAGCAGTAACTAGCAGAGGAAATGTTCTAGGGAACATATCAATTTTGTAGTTATTAACTGAATTTTTAAATTCTGTTAGGTTTACAGTTCCTCGTGATGTGGTTGTTAGCTGAGTAAGACCATGTTTATTCCTTGAAGGAGATAAATAAATTTCTATGAAGATGCTGCAGATGTAACGGGGGGAAAAAGAAAGGAAAATTGCAGAGAAAGGATGATCCATTGTTCTGGCATATTTTTAGCACTTCTAACCTTCCTCCCAGTTTGCTTCCTGCCTTTCTTGCCAGCAGAAATGCATTCTATTCATTTCTTCATTTCTCCATTTCATCCTAATGACCTTCTTTAACTGAAACTCAATTAATCTGCTAATAAAAGTTGACAGTAAGAAAACAAATTGCTTTGTCTTCTTGGAGAGTTAAAAAGGATTTGTATGGCACTTGTCTTCCATTAACACAGCATTTGAGGAGTCCAGATGCCTTGCCATAAGTCCTGTCTCTGAATCTATCAGCAACCTTAAAAAACAGAAAATAACATGATGAGAGGGAGTTTCTTTTTGTCCAGAACACTGGGTGTTTCATTTCCGAGAGATTTATGCATCAATGTTCTTTGAACCCATCTTTCAAAATACATCCATATTTGTTCATCTGGAGAAGGAGATGTGACTAATGGTACAATCAGTGTTATAAACGGTGGGCACACCGAGAAGCACGTCTACTTTGCACTCTAAAGCTCTTCTGTTTTACTTAGTTTTTCTCACTGTAATCAGGGATTGATTCTGTCATGGCCTCTTGAGATATTTCCAGGCACCCCTTCTAGCTTTCCACACAATTCTGGACTAAGTTTCTCTTTTATGACCCTCTTCAAGCTCGTCTTCTGTAGTTTCTCTTGCTGTGTTCATCTCAGTAGCAAGAACTGTATTAATTTGTATATTCTCTGTAAAGATTTGGGGTTTGACTTGCCAGTTTTTTACTGTCCTAAAAGCTTCACCAGATTCCCCCACAGTGCTCTTGAAAGGTATGAGGAGTTAAAGAAACTAAACTGATTATCAGAGATGTTTTTTCCTCTATGTTTGAAAAAATTAGGAAAACATCCAGAACCCAATCCGAAAAAACCTACTGTGAGTCTTTCCATTGACATTCCCAGACAGGGAACAAACTCTTCTATCTGAAGCAAATCCATTGTAGACCTTCCGTGGGCTCAGAGGAGCCACTCTCAGAAGTTCATACCTCTGCCTCCTGTTATATTAAAAGCTTAATACTCCAAACAGGTGACAGAGAGCTGCCTAAAAATAGCTGTGATGAAACTGGGTTTTCATGGTTGTGCCAGGAAGGGTTTAATAGGTGCAGTTAAAGCCAGTTCTGGAGTGGTCATTTGTTCATCATTTCCCTGATGTGTTCTTCAGATCTGCTTTTGCAAGCTCCGGCTATTCTTGTCCCTTTGCCTGCTATGGCACCTTCCAGCCCAAATAATAGATTAAATTGCTTTTTTTCTTACTTGCTGCTTGGTGTAAATAAGGTAAATTTTCATCTCCTGAGTTCTCGTGCTACACAAGAACAATAGCAACTAATGACAGCAGTGCTGCAGCCTTCAGATTATCATCATAAAGCAGAGTCTTTTTGCAAGCCAGCATGACTTGGGTAGCCAGACTGGGTGAACATGCATGGCAGATGATCTTTCCACTGACGAACTGGTATTCGCTGAGCTTTTGAATTTGCAGATCTAGAGAACATTTTATTTCTAGAGCAGCAGGTGAGCAGCCCTTGGTTGATCATACATATCACCGGTATCTCTATATTATATTAGGTCACAGTTTCCCAAAAGGGGAAAAAACTCCTGAGATATTTAGCCTTTCACCTTCAGAAGTATCATTGCAGCGACAGGAGAGCTCAGCTGAGCTGGTAGTACCATTGCCCCTGGGCTGGGAGGTCGGGAGTTTGTCCTGCATCATGGCTGAAGAACATATCAAGGATGACACTGCAACGCAGCAGCTGGGGAGGCTGCTCCTCTAATAAAGGTGATGTTCCTTAGATGAGTTGTAAAATACAGATCCCTTTAGCTCATCCCTCTTGACTGGGCAGGCAGAAGTTAAAAATCTCATGACACTGTTTTCACAAGATAATCCCAATGTCTCGACTGATATTTCCTCTCTTGGTAGAAACTAGTTCTCATACACGAGGCAGAGCTAGAACATCCTGAGTGTGTGCTGGCTGCAGAAATTGCCTCCACAGTCCTTGCACCACAGGCGTTCTGTCCTTGGATTCTTTTATCTTGGATACAGCAGGAGATGTCTAGGCATAAAAAGTGCTAGAAAAAGCCAAATTCCCCGATGCTTTATCCCACAAAGGACAAAGTTATTAACTCTATCACTCACTGACTTTTGCAATATTTTTGACTATTTATACTGATTGAAAAGAGCAGTCTTTAGAGTCTGCCTATCCATGGTCATGGATATTTCAGGTAACCCTCAATCTACTGTGGACATTAGTTCCTCAAGTGTAAAATGAAGATAATATTTTTCTATTGCTTAGGGTTGTTAGGGGAATAAACTCTACTAATGCTTATGACATACACGGAGACAGTAAATATAAGACTCTAAAAGATGTTTGTGGTATGACAGAAGTGCAGCATAGCAGAAGACAATAGTTTTGCTTTCCTAGTATACTGACAGACTAAGTAACACTTTTTAAAAAAAACAAAACAAAACAAATATACATTGAACATACAAAGCATATATTATTTTGTCCTACTGACATTTAAAAAGTAAAAATAAGCAAACAAAACCAAAGCAAGCAGCAGCTCTTTGGGATGCAGATTGCTTTTGGAGTAGGTGGTGTTAGCTTTATTCAAACTTCTTGTGAGTACTCTTCAAAATGAACAATTTGGTTAATTCAACACAGATATGTGAATTGCTTCAGTTGGTCCAAGTGTGCCTTTTTACTGTTAAAGTAATTTTCCTGATTGTTTTATCGTAATATTAATCTTACATTTTGAAATAAGAAATGACTTGGGGAGTTAGGGGTGTTTTAACTAAAAACCTAAACTTTTTTTTTTAATTATTATTTGGAATGTTATATTTTCACGGAGGTTCTATTGTATCCTTTCAAGAAAAAGTCAGTTTAAAAAGCCGTTGGGAATTTGCAGAAATAAAGATCACATCCTGCTGTAGAGAACTGCTGAATGGGAGCAGGCGACATCCTGGTGCTCTGTCACATTTCAGGGTTCAAGCAGAGGACTCGGTGGTGAGTGCATAAAAAAGAAAAACCCACGTAGGTGGATGATTAGGTGCATAAGAACAAAAAGTGCCACTTGTTGCTCTTCAGAGCAATCATTTTATCACTCTGGATGCAGCACTCACTGTATTCTTCCTTCCCATTTTCGTTTAAGATGAGACACCGTGTGAAGTGTGCGTAGGTTCATGTGCAGGTTTCTAGGTAGTTGCACCCTGAAGAGAGCACACTGGATCAATTTTTTTTTAATTTTTTTTTATTCCGTACCTTTGCTCCCTTCCAGTATTTGTTTTTCTTGACTAACAAACAGTGTTTGTTTAACTCTGAGCTGCAGATCCCATCCAATATGCAGGCACGTGGAGGGAAGTGTGTGGTGGAGTGCAAAAAGGGTACATGCAGGTTTTTGGAAACATTATGAAAGGAACTGCCAGGCTTTGAGTATTTTTGAAATTCAGGCCCACTCGTGGGTGCTAAGCACTCGAATGTCTGGCCAGGAATTCTTTGGAAAATCTGGCCCAGGTTTTCCTCTGTCTAGGAGTAGAGAGTGAGTGCTACATCTGTGTTTCCCAGCTGGGGAGGCAGGTGAAGCAGAGGGTCCAGGAACATAAGGTGTAATGGCCTCGAGTCCTTCAGGTACCAGCAGCCAGCCCATCTCTGAGCTGTTCTCCCAAAGCCCAGGGGCTGAGGCTTTTGGAGCAGAGACAGATGGCTGGATGGGGTTAATCTTATGTGCCACGCCTGGCTATGTAGACATACGGTCACAGTCAAGGCAGGATTTTCTTCAGATGTTTTTTTTTTCTCCTTGAACAAGGAAAGCCTCCACGGCGTAGTCCCAACGATGGGAGTGAAAGTGCTGGCTGACAAAAAGAAGAGTGGTCTTTTACATGAGGTTATGGAAGGGATGGATGTGAGATTTGGGGTGTTCCTCCTTGTTCCTCATAGTAGAACTAATGGCAGGAGCTGCCAACCCCACCAGAGCACTGTCATGCAAGAACCTGCCCTCCACAAACTGGCAGTGACAGCACTGGGCACCTGTATGAGTGAAACTGAATCTTTGCACAGATGGGATTTTGCATTTTCAGCGTGGAAGTTTCAGGCTTTGATGCCGCCCTCTAATGAATGGGAATGGGAATTTTTTCTTTCTCAGTAAATCCATCAGAAAACCATCGCACTGGGTTTTACTGTGTGATGCTACACCTGAATGCTGTAATGACAAGTTAGAGTGTTTAGGGGTCAGGAATGGCAAATGATGCAGGACAATTTCCACAGTATTTTCATTACCCTTGTGTTTATACACAGGATAGCACTGAATGACACTAATGCACCGGGTCACATTAGATGCAGGTCCTGTTAGCCCAGGAAAGGACAGAATAGACACAGAAGTGACAGAGGAACTTGTTTCCCATCAAGACCAACGAATCATTATCATGTTGTTGTATTGGGTTTTTCTCATTTAAATGTGTGATGGCAGCAGTTTACATCAGAAATCAAAGGTGATAATTATTCTGTAGAATTGTCAGGCGGGGCATAAAGTCTCCTCCTACTGTCCTGACAAATGTACTTGTTACCATCAAAATGACCAGTAAAATTATGGAGTGTATTTTCTTCTGCAAACAAGGATAGCTGAACAAAAAGGAAAATTCTTTTTGATCACTGTAATATTTAGATGGTGTCTAATGGGATAATACTACTGCAGGATTAAATTTGCCGTTCATGATAGGTACCATTTAGTTTCTCTGTGTGTTCCTTATGGTTGTATGCCTGTGACAACCACATACCCCTGGTCATACTGGTTTATTGGCAGCTATGAGTGAAAAAAGCAAGAACCTGATGGAAATATTCTGGGTTTTGACAGCAAAATCTAGGACATTACATGTGATTCTGTGAAAAAAAACACCCCAATGTGCTGGGGCAGCTTCTAGGTGTTTCATTTTATCTAATTGCTCTGCTAATTTCCACACTGTGAGGAAAGGCTGAGCTGGAGGTGAAGGCAGGGGTTGGATTGGAACAGGATTGGGAAATCCACAGTCCCCCAGCCAGATTCAGGCTGCAATTTCAGGTCAGAAAGCCAGCAGCAACGTGCCACTTGGATTCTTTCTGCAGGCTTCATTACAGAAAAGTTTTGAAGTGTGATGATACAGGAGCCCCCAGAGGTGAAATGAAGGCTTCTCCAACCCCTTACATGAAAACACTCTGAGAGGGGGAAGAAACTCTTACGTTGTAAATCCAGGGTCTTTGCAGCAGAGTTCATACTGGAGGAGCAGACCAGGAAAAGAGCAGTTTCTCATCCAACCTGGTGGCACAGCTGCAGAGTGCTCAGACCCGATGAGGTGAACGGATTTCATTTCTGCAATGCAGCCATGCATTCCCTCTGCAGAAACCTGCCTGCCTGATTACACAGGCAAAGTGAATTTTACTCCAAATCTCAGAGGAAGGATAGAAGCTCATGAAAAAAATATTTGGAAGAAACACAAGCACAGACTTTTGGTGACTGCACACTTTGTGCCTGGATGATCCATACGGATATGTCCATTCAGCAGATTTGTAGAAGAGTAGCACTTTTCATCATTTCAAATTTGCCCTAAGCAGGAACATGATTCCAAAGACTTCAATCTGTTGTTATCTTATTTAAACATTAAACCAAAACACCAGGGATGGGAGTTGTACCCCTGGACTTTATAGGCAGCAGTGATAATGCTTTCAGAAGGAGGTTCCAATATTTGTAGGGGTTAATTACCTTCTGGAGATGTGTTTTGTTTTGTGATAGAGGACTTCAAACTCTGTCTCTTTGTGCCCAAAGGTAGGAGATCCTGCATAACCCCCAAAGCTACTTTTCTGGTTCAGTGGCTCAGATGAATCTGGGATAAGCAGGTGTCTAGCACCAGAAGCAACTCTCAGGGAGGATTTTCTGCCTTGTACATAGAGGTTTGAAAGGACAGAAAAGAAGTGGAAATAAATTACAAGCCTGCCCCAAAGTGTCTTCACTCATAGTTACTAAAGTTCTGGTCCTTATCCTACTATCAGCACTCTGCAGTTAACACTGGTACTTTTTTAACAATTTACTGGCAGCTGTGAGGGACCAAATACTTCATAAATAAAGCCAATTTCTGGTTTTATTTTTGTTACTGCACAGGGAACAGTAAGGCTATGTAAAAGGCTTTGGCTGTGTTTGTGTCAGATTCACTCACCCCTTCAATTAGGCCAGGGGATTTTTATCAAAAGCACTCAGATAGCCAGTCCATTAAAACACAGGGTGGACAAGGACACATCATTTGCTTAGTGTTGCAGTGAATGGGGCTGCTGCGAAGACTTTGGTGATGAATGTTTCATGACCTGATCTCTGGAGAATGGGATACTGACCACGTAGCAAGTGGCTGAATAGAAAATTGTCCAGGTTTTCCTCTTTGATTACCCTGAGCCATATGTTGCAAAGCATTGACAAGTGCAGCTGGGAGTCACAGAACTCTGCTTAAAAAAGTGGCTTCTCTGACAAGGCTGTTTCTTCTACCAGAAATGTGTATTGTACAGTCAAATTCTACTCCACAGTCCCAGAATCACAGTGCAAGTTCTTAAAAAGAAATGCTTAATAGCAGCTCCTGCTCCTACAGATTGCTGCCCTGAAGAGGTGGTAAGGGAGCTTGTGTTTCAGATTATTCCCAAAGGCCAGCAAAGATGGAGATCCTCTAGTAAGCCTGGAAGCTCCAAGGCCACTCTTAGTATGGGTGCAGAGAACTGACTGAAAGTGCATTTGATTCTTCATACAGGAAGGTTGATGTCAATGTTAAAGGAGGAGTTTCTTGCCAGGAAGGATGTGAACAAACCCCATGTAGTCCCCAAAATCTAGATGAGGTATTTTCTACCAGCAAAATCATGAAGAAAAATCTATCTACATAGCTCAGTGCAGTTACAGGGGATACCCATGCTGGCTCTGAACACACAAAAGTGGTATCACAATGTTAGTGGGGGCACTGCAGAGGCTCTTATAGTCTATCAGCAGAGGTAATGAGCCTTTACAAAGCACCTCGCTAACACAGAGAAACCACTTTCAGAGTCCAGGAGCATGGGTGTTAGCACCTAGTAGAGGTTCTTGTACCTGATGCTTGAGTGTGACATGTAAGCAGAACTCAAATTCTAGCTTTTCTCCCATCTCTGTGTGGTTTTAGATGCTCATAGACTGTTTACCTTCTCCCACTTCAACTCTGTGAGTAGTATGGAGCACTTGAAATATCCTGAGAGGTGTCTGTGGGAGGAATTATTGTGGATCTCAGGGTGGTGTACGGGATCAATGGGTCGTCAGCTCCATTTTTCTTGAGGAAACTGGGGTTCTATAGGAGCATTTATTAAGGTCAGGCTGAGACCTCGTTTCTTGGGCTGTCCTACCTTCTGCTGAGCAGCTGGTGGCAAGGCATCCTGTGGGGGACCCAGCAGATGGTATTGAGGAATGGTGCGTAACGAGGCGTGCGAGGAAGTGGGAAGTGGGCGCAGTGGAGGATTCTGCCCGGATACCACCGTGATACTCTCTTTAGTGCTAGTACCAAACGTAGCAAAACGGCTCCATGAGCTTCTCCTCAGTCTTACACACCAGATTCTTCGCTCTTTGAGAGACTCTCGGTTCTCTTCTCCAGTCTATTCTTCTATAGCTTCTATTGGAATGATTTAATTGATTTTAATTAGCCCTAATGGGAGTCGTATCTGCCACTTGCCTGAGACACCATAATCAAAGAAAGGGTCCACACTGAGGAATATCAGAGTTGCTCTTGTCCTCAGTAAAATAAGAGAAATATCAACAACCAAGCCTCAGGAGAGAATTCATCATCCCCCGAGTCACTGAGCACAGCTGTATCAGGTCTCTCTTGTCACTGCCTGGATGATTAGTGACATGTCATTTGTTTGCTGCAAAAGATGCATAAGTTGAGGGAACAAAGCTAGTAATTAGAGCAACAGAGCTCAGATGTGACACGTTCTGCCTGAGCATCCAAACCAAACACTTGGCTCTGCTTCTTTGGATGGCATTTCTTTTACGCCTACCCCAGAACAGCAATCAAGCTGATTTCAGGACAAGAGAGGAGAGTAAAAGAGTTACCAAAGGGACATTCTTCTGCTCCACACTGCTACTCAGTGTTCTATATCTACATCCAGACAGTAAGCTTCCAGGTATTTTGTGAAATGAAAATGTACTGCTATTTTAACTATATAATCTTAGCACCTAGTGTGTACCAAGACTTAAAAGCTCCTCATGAAGGTTTTCCTAACCCAAGAATATAGTGTACACACAGAGTTTTGAAAGGACTGTAAGCCCTGCAGCATGCTCTGAGAAATATCAGCTCTGGGCTTGCTTGAGCCAGTGGAGAAATGAACTGTAAAGCTCAAGAGGACTAGTGCAAAATTTCTAGCATCAACCTTCTCTACTTCAAACCAGATGCCCTTTATTCTGATTTTCTCAGACAGCAGCAAAGTGCCCTGCTATCAGAGTAAGAGCCTCTGCTCCATCTATGCAGGCAGATATTTATCAGTACTAGTCAAGTTCTGAACTTTTTCCAGAAATCATAGGGCCACCATAACTGTGATCTCTCTAATCAGCATGTAATGCTTTTCACCAGCTTTAAGCATTTAATTACATCTTTCTTGCTAATGTATCTGGCATCTCTGTGCATTAGACAACTATTTAGAAAAGATGTTTCATCTTATATGGCATATCCCTGAAAAAAGACAAAATGTTCTGTCTGTTGCTGCTTTTAAGAGTCTCCTGCTCATGGATTAGAGAATGTTTAAATTTAGGTGAAAACAAAAATATCAGCTGTATTTAAAGACATGGATGAGCAAATCAGAAAGTACCAGGCAGTACTTGTTCCTTAAGCAGTCAGCTGCCTCTGATCCTCTCAGAACTATTAAAGAACGTGGTGGATGCGGCTCTTTAATGTATAATTGCCATTTAATGTCACTGAAAGGTTCACCAGGGGACCTGAATGACAATACGAGACCCAGCATGGACTCACAGAAGTTCCTTCAAAGCCCCCCCGAAGTGTTGCCATAGCAAGGTCTGCACCGATCTCTGCTGATTCACACGAGCTGTGTGCTGCTGGCTGTGCTGGGGCAGGGCAGGCTGAAATAGGTACATTTCTGCATGACTTTAAGAAGCAATTCATGCAGCAGAAAGACAAGAATATATATATATATAAGTATAAACAAAGCAACCAAAAGCTCTCAG
Organism: Pipra filicauda; assembly: GCF_003945595.2. Taxonomy (NCBI): domain Eukaryota; kingdom Metazoa; phylum Chordata; class Aves; order Passeriformes; family Pipridae; genus Pipra; species Pipra filicauda. The sequence continues at coordinate 112,794 of NW_024104532.1, forward strand.
AGATGGCACCGTTGGAAGCTGGGAGTATTGCAGCATTGACCAGGGGGAAAGACAGGAAAGTAAAAATGGAATTCAGAGGCAACTACTGATTACAGACAGGGCATACAGATTATTGCAAAAACTAAGGGCAAATTAAATGGAGTTGGGCTAAAACCTTAGTTAGCAAAGTTAGCCTTAATTGTAGGTTGGTCTGAATTTTGTAGGGGACAACACAGAAGTGTACTGGAATCTAAATCCACAGGGTTCGTGTTAAACTGTTTTGTAGCAGTATGGTGAATGCAAGGTGAAGTGGCCACCTTAGCTAGAGACTGGACATTTGCAGAAATGTAACTGAAAGATTACTTAGGTCTATTTTAGTGTACCTAAATGTGCTTTGCTTTAGGCAGATATCTGTACTTCTCTTCCTTCCATCTGGTATCCAAAGAAAAATAAATGAAATCACAAAAAAAGTCTAAAAATCTCCCGATAACAGTATATCTAAATGAGATTCCCAGAAACATGCCTTGACCTTCAGCCATTCTTAGTGATTGAAAATATTGGTTTCCAACATTTCTTGTTTGTGCCGAGTGAACGAGAACATTCTCTCACTCTAAAAGTTCTCCATCTTCACTGAACTTTTCAGCTTAGTCATCAGTACAGACCCATTCTCAGCCAAAGTACTGCATTTTGCCACCTAAGAAATGACAAGCAGCTGAAGAAGTACACTTCATTTGCTGACTGTGAGCCAGCTCTTTTCAGAGGTAAGGGCAGGACTGTGGGAAGTGGAAGAAGAATCCATTTTATTTTCTTGTGCATCTTTAAGGACAGGAGTTGGCACTGTTGTAATTATCTACTGGCCACAATGTGCTGCATCAAAACCTGCTGTACTGTCTGTGGTTCTTCATCATTTCATATTTACTGCTGTTCTGCTCTGGGGTTTGGCTGCTTTGGAGTGAAAGAGCAACCTCTAGAGTTACTTACAGCCCTGCTTGCTCCCTGCCTTAATCCAATCATAAAGAATTTTCTGAACTTGGAGTGACTGGTGATTGACTGATATACAGCTTTTCACCAATTTTAACCATGTGAAAAGCTGATGCAAAGAGCTGGGGACTCTTGTTATGCCCTGAATGAGGTATCAGATCAGATCCACGGGCACTGATGTAGCTCCATAAACTGAGAACAAAACATCAAATGTATGGCATTGCTCTGCAGCTCTGATGCAAAGGAACTGAGCAAAATATTATTTTATTCTCAGAAAAGAAATACAGCCATTCTGAGTGTGCCCAGGCTGGCCCCAGGAGATCAGTGAGGTTAGCCAGGATATGTCTAGGTAGCTAATTGGTACTAATTTTTTCTGAGTAGCAAAGAATCCAGAAACTAACTGCAATGAATACATTTCAATGTCTTCCTTTTTTTTTCTTCTTTTAAAATGAATTAGCCAGATTATTAGTTACAACATACATCTCATGGTGGCATTTTAACCTCAGAAGTTTCAATTCTCCTTAGAGGCTGGAGAGACCAAGGTTTTACACAAAGATTTCTTAAAATGCCAGGGGAGCTGGCACTGTTTGCTGCTGGCTGGAAGACTCCTCTCTAAGCCTAGTGGGCTCCTATCAAACATGATTCATTTGACTGGTGACAAATAGAATCTGAACTCAACAAAATTTAATCAAAATGGGATAATGCCTGCAATTTCGTTTCAGGCTCTTGCATGGATTTAGGGTGAGCTTTTGCTTTCATAAGCTCTCAAGTGTCACTTTTCTCCTTTTTTTTCCTTTTTGAAATTCCTTCTGGGCCTACATTATTGCAGCAATTTGTTTCACCTTTCACATAGGGTTTTTTAATCTTTAAGAGCCCACTCTGAGTGACTGTAGCTGAGATGCTTTGTAAAGTAATTGTTGAAAAAGAATAGGTATTTAACTACCTTTCCCTTCCCATCTCATTTCTTCTGTAAATTATGAAAGTAATCCCCAAATCATAATAATTTTGAGTTGTTTTCTTTTAAAATTCAAATCTACGATAAAAAAAAAAAAAGAAAGCTTTTTTCAGGCAGTGATTTGCCATTTCCTTTCCTTGGACTTTTTTCTTCTCCCATCTCCCTTCCTGTTTTTTCCCCTTGTTTCAAAGATGAGGTGGAAATTATGTCTGGCTGGATCACACTCGAGGTCTTGTGTATCTGCATTTCAATGAACCCTTAATGCTGGCTTCTGAAACCCCCCAGTTTTCCATCTTTGAAGATTAAGAGAATGGTGGGAGATATCTCACGTTTTAGGATTGGTTGTTGAGAGAAAGAAGATGGGCCAGGGATCATATGGGCCAATAACAGAACCTTGCTGGGGATGGCATTACCCAGAGTTGGTCCTGTGTGCTCCCCTTCTTGCTTGAAAGCCTGTGGACTCCTTGCCTTCATGGCCATTGTCTTTTGGTTTGATTTGACCTTGAGCAGGAGAGCTTCTCACTGGGCTCTTTGTTTCCTGGCGGGTCTGTTTTCTCAGTCTTAAAAAAGAACCGAGAAATAGAAAAGCACACGTCTCTGCCTGGTTTCTGTGCTCCCACATCCACACTGTGCCACAGCTGCCTCTCAGGAACAGACAAGCCAATAGGGATCCCAACTTCTTTGCTGATGTTGTGCTTTCCCAACCTTTTCCCCCTCCATTTCTCTTCTTCAGTCTAATTTTCTACACTTTGTCTTTGATTGTGCTGAAAACATTGGACAGGCTTATATAGCCCATTTTAAAAATGAGATGCTAGCTTATATAGCCCTTCAATGAGATGATCCATTATGTATTTGAAAGTAAAGTGGCAACTTGTGTCCATCAGCCTCATGTAAAGCTGCTCAGCATCATTAAATGGTTGCTGTGTGAAGAGCCAGCTGACCGTTAGTTGTACTTAAAGTAATCATGTTTCTCTAATGCACACATTATTTTGTAGAAAGGCTTAGCCTATTTTTGATGAAAGATAGTGTGAATGTATCTCCATGAACACTATGATAGACCAGAGAATAAGCAAGGATTTCGGTTCACAGCCCTTGTGATAGCCCAAATCTAGAGCTGTACGTTATAGTTCCTCTCCAGGAATTTGCACCTTGACTGCTATGTGATCATGTAAATAGCTGTAGGCTAAGCTCAGATGGATGATATTCAGCATTTAAGCTCCTTCTAGAAGCTCTGGGAAGCTTCATCTCAGATATGGTAAAATTTCACTTCTCAGCTTACAAGGTAAAGTAGGGTTTTACTGAGACATCAGAGAAGTGCTGTAACCACAAAGAAGGAAGGTCCATTTGGATTAGAGACCAAATTTGACTTCATCTTGGGCTTTCCGCTGTTGTGGTCACTGTGGATGGCATTGATTTCATAAGAGCACCCACTGTCTGATATTATGCAAGAAAGAATTGGTCACTAAACTAAAGACAAACCAATTTTGAGATGAGATTCCTTGTATGATGCTCAGTGCAGCCATCCAGGAGGTGCAATAACCAGTGCAGAAGCTATAGCACTGATAGATGTTGGCTAGAAAAAACTGATGCCCTTTTGCCATCTATTGTATGTAAACACTATCTGGTTCAGTGTCAGGCCCTGATATGAGCATTTGCTGCATTTGGTCATGTAACTATTTAGTCCCAAATTCTTCTCAGAGCACAAATGAGGTGCAATGGGGCAATGCCTGTGAAACCCCACGTGCATGCTGACCTGCTGCTAAAATCAGATGGTTGTTGTAATTCCCACCCATTTCCCCTAAAGTTTTATTGCTACCAGGTCTCTAAAATGGAGTTTTATGGGGGGAATTGCCTTTTATAAATGTGAGACAAATCGGAACCAGCCACTGCTGGAAGATCAGAGTTCTTGCTGAGGATGTACCCATCTGGTTGCCTCTCACCCCTGCAGTGGGAGAAGGACTGCTTTCAGCTAGGCTTGCAAAGGACTCCTGAGGGTTAGACAGAAGGTCCAGGCTGTTATGTATATCACCATGTAAAGCCAAACCAAGGAAAACACTAGGAAAAGCAGTAAAACCCAGAACACTCTCAAAAAAACAGGACAGTGGAAGGGGCTAATCCATTAAAAGTAAAGATTTCTGGTTTACTGGTTGCAAAAGTCTAAGAAATATACCAAAGGTCTGTCTAAATAAATCCCTGATAAAGCAAGCATTGACCTGTTCAAGAAGAAAGTCTGATAAATGAATACATTTTACAGGCATGGATCCAAAACACATTGCATAGTAGCAGAGCATCTTCTCTCCTCTCTGTATTTTCATGGTTATCTGTTACAGAAATAGATACATGTGCAGTGAAAATCAGTATTTGACAGGTTTGTGCTGTACAGCAGACAGCTTAGCATTATGGAAGGATTAAAGAAAAAAAAAATTTAAATCCTGTGGTTATTCATCTGACTTCATTTTAACTTCTCCAAGTCCAGAGAAGTTGTATGTCAGCCTTTTTCTTCTCTCCAGATCTGAAACTCATTTTGGGGAAATACTGAAGTGGGTCAGGTTAGACTGGTGTGAGGTGTCCTTGGTAAATCCACGTTACGTATCAACCTATTTCCTAATGAAGCCTGTGATTGTAAGTACAATTTTGAAGTTTGTTTTAGAACCTGGAATGTAACTGAAATTACAGTAGCAGGCCTATTGTTGGCAAAACATGGTTTCCTTTTTTTCTATATAGGCAATATAGAGAAGCAAATTCCCTCCACAGACTTCTTGGATGCCCATGCTCTAAGGCTGGTGATTTTATAGAGCAGTTGTATTATTCTTCTTGCATAAGAGGTATGTCATCTACTGCTCTTGTAGACATTTACTTCCATCTTAAGTCAGCTGCAAGGCCTTGTCTCCACATTCAGCACTTCTTGCTCATAATGAGACAGTTCTGAGTCCCACTTTGTGTTATCTTTACTTAAACCTCATACTTTTCCTGCAACATCCTTGATTTGTCTATTTTTGTCCTCTCTTTACGCCTGTGTCAGGGAAATTTCTACTCTTTGGTTTCCCCTGTGTGACAGATCTCAGCCTCACTATGTCAGTTCTGACCTTGGCTCTTCCCAACAGGGTACAGCTGGATTTTTGCTGCTGCTTTTCAGCAGGACCAGCCCCATTTGCCCTGTTCTCTCCCTTGTAGCCAAATATTGTTATGGAAGAGGTTTGTCTTTCTCTGCTCATTCAACTCTCCTTCCTCTGTGGTTGTAGAGGAAGACAAAATGAATTGAAGGGACTTCAGTGCTTGAGAAGCAACAGGAGGATGAGATTGTTAATGATTTCTATCCAGGACCTGACATGAGCATCTGCAGTCAGCAGCCTTCCCACTGCAGTGGGCTTTGTTTGACTTCTTTGGTGAGTCATGACATGGGAGAAAGAACCTGCAGTTCCTAATCAACCTCCACAGCAACCTATTTCCTCACCAATGGTAACAGCAACAAAACCAGCAAAATCCTGCAACATAGTGCAAAAGATTCATGTTTATAATAACAGCTTTCCCGTGGTTTAAATGACAGCACTCTGAAATCAAGTGTTCTGTGCTCGTAGTATTCAGGTATTACATCTTAAAAGTAATAATTGATTATTGAAGAATATTCATGACATAGCAACTGTGTAACAATTTTTCACAAATGACATTGCTGTTTATTTGCTCATAAGTCCTCATTTAATATACTTTTAAAGTCAATTACTATTTAATCAACAATAGCTACCTTGTGGAGTCCAAAGGAATCCTCACTAAGCATTATTTCAAAATGATTGTGGTACATGCAGTGTCACTGTCACTAATATAGAAATTCAAGCCTACCTACCTTCCAGTAGTAAGACATACAAAACTGTGGCCTTAAAAATAAAAAACCTGCAGTTGATATATGTATAAAAAAATAAATTATTTTCCTTCTGGACAAACAAGTAGTAAACTGATAGTGTCTTTGGGGTGTCATTGACTTATATCACCTGGATCTTAGAAAAAGTCTCTTTCTCCTTGAAGAATCCCAGTAAAGTCACTTAGGCTTGATCAATGCAGTTGTTTGACTATTTGGTGCCATTGTGTGCAGTCTACAAAGCAGACTTGGTTGCTAGACAGAGAGCAGGAGCTACAATTCCCTGTGCAGGCTGATGGTGTGAATGCCGTGGGCAGCACATGGTGCTGCCTGATGCTGAGTGTACCAGAAGTGGGGGAAAGGGCCCAAACTCCTCCTTAGTGCTAAAACACAAAAGATGAGACTGCTTTACTCCTGAAAAGACTTGTCAGTACCATGCAAGTTCTTGCAAAATTTCCTCCTTTGGCGAAGTGCATTCTAATCCTCTACAATTTCTTGAATGAAAGTGGGATAACTTGAAGATCACCATGAGATTTCAAAGCAAACATCTGGTTTGAAATCTTTTCTCTTCCTTTCTTTATCCTTTTTCTTTTAGCTAGGTCTTTCAGACCTCAGATTGAAGATGATGTCTAATGCAGCTCTTCCCTGTGACAGTGTAACAGTGGTAGCTTTTCATTATTAAATCACAAATAGTTATTTACGTAACAGTAGGTACTTTATAAAAAATAATACAAAAAAAGACTTCGTATTTTTAGCAGATGTTTTGCCTTCACCTTTTATACCTTCATAGCTCAAAGCTTATGAGAAAAAGTATATTAAGAGATGTAAACTATGTTTTCAAGTATTCATAAGTCTTTGGAAGAGTTGTGCAATTTTTTTATAATCTCTTAGCATTAAACTCTTAAAATTGGCATAGTCATAGAAGTCCACTTTTTGTCAGTCTGTATTTTCCATTTGCAAAATCTGAATTTTCCCATTTTCCAGGGTCTTTTGCTTGCAAGGCACATGGATTAAGACTGCTCCATTTTTTTTAGACCTGTGGATTTACACTAGTGTCACAAATGTGCTTGGACTCAGCGGGAGTGCTGATGGTCCTGAAAAAGTGCTCATGTTCATTGTTCTACAGATGGGGCTGTATGAGAAGGGATGAAAAGAATTTACATAATGTTGAGACTGGAAACAAAAATAAATTTTAAAAAAATTCTATTTTAATTTCAAGTCCTGAAAACATTCTGGTGATACAGGGACAGAGTATGTGTAAAGTTGTAGTAGCAACTCTCAACCCAGAACACTTTAGATGGTACCATGTCCCCTCCTCTGTGAAGGAAGGAAGTTTTCTATGTATGGCAAGAGATGCACTTCAGGAACAGGACAGGAACCTTCTTCCAAGAAACCTTTCAACATTGTCCATCCATATCATGAAGAGGGGGAAAGACCAAGGTGCTGAACTGGGAATTGATGTTTCAGGGTGATATTTGTACCCAGTGCAAGTTTTGCTTAGAATCTAATGGGTAACAAGTCAGCATAAATGATCATTAACTAATGCAACATTATAGTAAATGGACCCATTATGCTTCATTCTGCTGCAGAGAGTGCAAAATAAATTCTGCATGATGGGACATATTCTAGGCAAAGAAAGACTTTCAAGGCAGAAAGAGCCTGTGTTATTGACTTTGTTTGTTTAACAGGACATTATAAAACATTTTGATCCCAGGCTAAATTATGGCGTCACACACCGTAAAAATACACAAGTTAACGAATCTATTTGTCAAAGCCAGCATTATACCCAGTAGTTATAGCTTGTCTTAATACACTTCTGAGTTTCACAGTGGATTTCCCAAAGGCAAACATAACAGTATAAGGGAGAGAATGAGACGGCAGGTCAAGAAGTTTTTATTCCATATGGGCTAAGTTTGTGAGTTTTGACTCAGTGTCCTCATTGACATAATGGCTGATGGCAGACAAGAAACCCTGGCAGGGGCAATCTGTCTCCTACAAAACCACCTCATGATGTTGGTCTTATGTAAAGAACATCTGCAGGAAAGGGCAGGACCAAGTGCAGCTCAGCAGGGATGGCAAGGCTGCAAGAGGACTCCCTGTTCCTGTGTCTCATTGTGCACTGGACAGGGCAGGAAACAACCAGTAAACCCAGCACAGAGTCCCAGCAGCAATAACCTGGGGCTCCAGCACAGGTTCTGCTCTCAGTTCCCTTAGGAAATCCATAGATTTCAAAATCAACCTTCTTAATCTTTAATAGCCACAGACTCATGAGAGATTATAATTGTTGATTCCAATGGTATTACTTCAGTGGTAGAGAGAGAGAGAGAGAGAGCCTGGAGCCCTGAACCATGACTTTTTAAAACACACCCGACCAAAAGCATTAGGAAAGCAGTGTTTCAAAGTCTTCCTCAGTCATTTGCACTCTGACTTACTGAAAACAAGCCTTTGTGTGCCAGTATTTCCATGTCCCATGCAGCTGGGCAGACGTGGAAAGGGCTGTCATTTAATTTTTGTCTTCACAGCCAGAGTTGGTTCCTGAAGCTCATGTGGCTGAGTATTAAAAATATGCCTGGTGTAAGCACAGATATAGAGCAAATGTTTGCATCGCTAGTAATTTCCAGGTAAATACTGTATGCCTTTCCAAAGGTTGTCTAAGAAAAGACATTGTGTCGTAGTGCAGGGGTTCCTTGCTGAAGTCTGGGATGGTGCTGTCCTGTCTGATGGGGATATGGTAGCTCTGCAGGGCACAGCATCCAAGGGTGTGAGGTGCTATGGATGCAACATGGGAGGCAAAGCTGCCCCTGGGACCTTCCATCTGGCTCAGGAGGAGAAAGGCTGTGTCCTGGAGGCAGTGGGAGATGAAGTCATGGCTTGGGGATGCTGCCTTCTGCTTTCCTTTAGAAAGAATAGGTAGTTAAATTCTTTAAATTCTGCTGCTTGTCCCCAGTATCAGCCCTTTGTCCCATGACACCTGAGCCTCTTGTGAGAACACAGCCCATCAAAAGGCGAGGAGACACGATGGGGGAATGAGCAGACACTGCGATTTCTAAATGAGGTTCCCTATGCTCGCTCTGTCTCTGGGCAGGGTACATCAATCTCTCACGTTCATCAGGTGGCACATTAGCTGAAAGAGGCCCTGAGAGAGCACAGACTGGCAGGAGCACACTGTTCCCAAGTGGGCAGAGCACTGTGGCTTAGGGATGACAACTCTTTTTATTACTTTTCTTTTAAAAGCAATTCTGCTTTCAATTTCACATGCAAACTATACCTGCCAGAAAGGAAACGAAGTAGCCTGTTGAGATGAGTAGAAAATGAAGGGCTATTTTAAATCACATTTAAAAATGTGATTGTTCTGATAAATTTTTCTTAACCCTTGAGTCATAGGTAAGTACAGAGAGGCTGGAGTTTCCTCCAAGCCTGAAAATAGGCTGTGTTAGTACTAATATAATTTTTTATGCTTTAAATTAATCTTTTTTCAAGTTTCATTCTGCACAAAGTGGATATCTAATGCTATTTTACCAGGGAAGAGCCCCCTGAGTAAAACAGCCCTGGGTGATACCAGGTTGTCCCTTCTGTGGCCTATTTTTGTCCAAGGAGGGCAGGAGGATGCTTGAGGTTGCTCCATGTTTGTGCTACTCTGCATTCCTCACCACCCTTGACTGCTTCAGGGGCACAGGGAGGAAAATTCTTTGCACCCCTCCTGTTCCCCATGGATGCAAAGGGGGAGCTGGGGCTGCTGCCTGCAGCCAGAGCCCTGCCTGTGCTGCCTTTAGAAATACTCAAGGGGTCGGGTCTGCCTGTAATTTTCTCTTATGCAGGGAAAGACATATTTACATTTCCTGATCCTGTGCATAATGTTTCAGCCATGGCAGTCTGGACCACAGCTCTGATTTGCTCTTTGCTTTTCCTGAGTGGTGAAAAAAGGATTGTCTCCCTAATTTAGCCACCTCAGTGGTCTACCTAAAATGGTACAGAAGCCTCTCTACTCCTGCCTGGATGTCAAGTGGAGAGATGGAGGAGGAACCATTAGTTAGTGTAGTGCTTGTGCTCAGGAATTTCCTATTCAGGAGCCAAACCACAGATTCGTTGTTCTGTCCCTGCATTCAGTGCTCAACCACAGTCAGCAGCTTCTCTTTGGGGTACACTGTGGCAAGAGCCAGCAATTCAAAGGTCTAGCAAAAAAACACTCTACAATGACCTACATGTCTTCAGCAAGTGTGTAAAGACTGAAGGAGCCAAAGGCTCTAATCAGACCCGAGCTGCAGCTTTGAAGCTTCACAATTTCTACAGAGCCAGTCGCATCTCAACGAAAATCTAACATCGAAAAGATCCAGTCACAGCAGGCTTGCTAGAACAATAAGCCCTAAAGGATATTCAGTAACAGGCATAGCTTGGGGTGTTGGATTTTTAATGATTTCTCTTGATGTTTGACAGCTGCAGCTGCACACGTCTTGCTGCATCACTCTTGGATGGGAGAGGTCTTGCCTGCCTGGCTTTTCCCACTGCCTAGGAACGTATTGGGAAGCAGTGCTGGAGAAAGAGGAGGGAGCCATACTGCAAAAAATACATTTCTGTAACGGGGGAAAATAGGTTCAACTCGCTGTCTCAAGTTTCTGTGTCACCAAGAAACTCAGGTCCTGTATTTATTATTTGTATTACAGTAGCACCTAGAGGCCCCAAGTTGCTAGGGTTTGTAGAGCAATTTGTAGGAGATGGCTACTTCTCCTATGTCATTATAAAATGATGAAAAGAGTGGGAAAGGAAGGGAGAAAAGTGGCCTGACTGAGGTGTTACGGAGCAGCATAATAGAAAGTAAAGTTCTAGCTCTCCCAGGGGAAGCTTGTGCTGTTAAGCACTGGGGTCACAGCACCTCAAGAAGCTACAGTGCCTTCAGCTCAGCTGTCAGAAATGACTGCCTGCTCCCTTTTAGTCCTTCCTCAGCAGTGGTGTAAGTGAATCCATTTTCTATCACATTCCAATGGATTAAGTCTACAATCATGACCTGGTTGAGGGCTGGTGGCATCTTCAGATGTGCTTGCTTGACTGTCTGTGATCAACTGTCCTCTCAAGTCTGAACCCAATTCGGTGGCAACACTGCAACTTTTACGTGTAATTTTAGTTTGGAGAGCTGTTTGTTACTTTCTGCCTAGACTATGGAATAGCCAACTGTCTTTATTCCAGTTTTGACATGCTGGAATTCTGTCAGTTTCTCTCTTTCTTTAGAAAAAGATGAATTTCTTGAACACAATGTAGAAGAACCACTGCAGACGCAGCACTTCTGTGTGAAGTGTGTACATGTGCACATCCCCATAGCATGGACCAGAACAGTTTGCTGCTTCTCCCAGCAGGTGCAAATCTAGCATTGACCAGCTTGGGGACGTAGAATGGAACTTAAATGTATATTTTGATGCATTTTCTAAAATTCCTCTGAAATCTGCTACCATTTTTAGCAATAATATCTCTGTTTCTGAAGAAAGAGGTTTTGTTGTTACAAAACCGCAATCTCTGCCTTTCAAATGAAACACTTAAAAACTATGCAGTTTCTTTTTCTCACCTAAAGTTTCAGCACCTTTATAGGAAATATGAGCTGTAATTTCACTGTTTTCCTTCTTTAAAATATATTTTAAAAGGAAATCAAACCTCAGCACATTCTGTAATTGTTCAAAAGAGTGCAGAACTGGCAGTACTACAGTTTGAATCTTACCTAAGAGCCTGACAAGAACAGGAGTAATAGGTGTAAATTCTCTATTTAGCTCCAACCACCACCAGATCTGAATTTATCTTTGATCATCCTTATGCAATGCAGATAAAGATTCTCAATATTTTGTGACTTGGTAACACGAGCACAAGGTCCTACTCATTGTCCTGCACAAAGCTGGGATGCACAGTGACAGTCTTGGCAGAGCCCAGCAAAATGATTGGACCTGAAGAGACCTGCAAAAGATATTGTCTGGTCAAACATTTTTTCCCAATCTTCACTTTGTGTCATCCTCATTCAGGACAAGTTCATTACAGAGATTAACTCTCTGTTCTGTACCCATTTCACCCTTGTCTGCTTTCCTGATCCTGACTAAGGCAAAGCCAGCAGTGATGAGGAGAGCCCTAATAACTCTGCCATCTCCTTGAGTGTTATGTGATGCTCCTGCTGTTGTTAAAGACAGAGCAGCAGCACTTGACGAGACCTTTTAACAAAGTGCTTTGGAAGCCCCTTACAAAGCTCTCCCAGGCTGACAGGCATTTTAATGAAAGTCCTCTGCTTTTTGCCCTCTTACACGTATTTTCTCTGTGGAGTTGCTCTATGAGAATCCTTTTCATTGTTGTTATGAGAAATGGTAGCAGGAGAAAAGGGATGTTTTTATTCCAGACTGATCTGTAGACCTTTCAAACATGGACATTCTGGAGCTAGGGGCTGTGCTAAGGCTCTGCTCAGGTAACTCAGCTGGAATCTCCACCCCTACTGGAGAGCTCTCTGCCAAGGCAGCACTCTTCTGGCACTCTTTCATGGGTCTCCAAAACAGCCAGAGTCCATGCAAGCACATTTGGTGTAAATGCCAAAAGATTCAGGTCCTATTTCACAATGAGCAGCGACTGACCCTTTTCTCTTGTATTTTCTCTTAAACCAGGAAGTTCTGAGTCCTTTAACCATTTAACCATCTGGTTGCAGCCTAGACTAGAGAAATTTGAAAGGATCAACCCCAACATTAGCCCATTTCTAATTAGCCTCGTTGCCATAGTGACTTGGAGGGGGTTTATTATCAGCAGCATGGTAAACTGATGGAACTGTGCAACTTCTTTTGCAGCTGGGGAACGTAAAAAGTGAAACCCGCATTGAATCATGCTTGCAGGGCTGACATTCAAATCACAGTCATTGTGTGCTCAGAAGAAATGACTGTCACTCATACAGAGTGTTTCACTTTAGGAGGAAGATGGGGGGTGCAAAGAAAGAAAAAGGAAAGAGGAAAAAGCAACCTATCTGAGGCATTAAGATGAATATCAAAATGCATAGGTGCAAAAGAAATTCAGATATCTTATTTAAACTAGAAAAAAGAGTACAGGAGTAACTGACCCTGAAGCAGTCAGTACTGGATGTGGATTCTGCCTCCTTTATTTTCATATACAGAAGAGCTGGGATATTCCCAAGGACTTTCTTATGAGGAACATGGAAACGTACAGAAAGTGGCTTCCATCCTTTATTGATATTTCCTTTTTACTACAAGGAATTGAAATGTGTGTGTTTTCGATCCTGAATGTTGTCATGGTTACAGGACTACTTGGATGCTGCTTTTTGCACCCAGCGACAGCTACCCCTGGGTGCAGTTTGGGGCTGGGGATGGTGGGGACCACCCAGATCACCGTGGGGTCTGGCTGGAAACAGCATGACCTGGAGCAGGGATTCCTTGGGATGGATTTTAGTCACAGGAGGAGGATGGAAATTGTGTGATCACACTCCTACTACTCTTACAAATGCCTACTAGGCAATGCTGCTGAAGCACCTGCTCATTCCCAATGTGTATCTAGCCTTGAATATTTCTGCCTAAGGTACTCTTTCACCTTGTGGTTTGACTAAAAGCCTTGTTCCCATGGATCTTAAGACCAAGGGCTTTTTTTTTTCAACATAGACTTCACTTTAAGCTGTAGTCCACAATATTATACAAAGCAAAGCTGCATGAAGGAGAAAACACTGGTGCCAATCTCCATAATGTCAGTTCTGTTTGTGCATCTCATGGAGAATCTCATGTCTGCCTGCAAGATCATGTGGTAGACGCACTGTAGAAGCTGTTGACTTTTCACTGAAAAATGGCAAATGAAATATTTTTGGCTGAACTCCTCCCTGCCCATCTTTTTTTCCAGGTTTTTAGCCAGGGTTTTTTCGGGTTTCCAAACCTATAGAAAGGAAACACTAGGAAGAAAATTATTTTCTATAAAATGCAGACAGACAGAAAACGCTAATTTTCTGAGAGAATTTTTCAGTGAAAGGTTGCAATTTTCTGTTAAAGGTATCTTTAGTTTTTTGTCAATTGTATAAAATGTCGTATCTTAGGTCTTGCAGCACTTTACCCCACACAGAGTGCAAATGGAGACTCATAGGATATTAAACTTTTTGTTTGTTTATTCCACCCAGAAGTGGTTTTAAAGGATCTTTGTGAGCAAAAGACAGTGCTGTAGGTTGGAAAACAAGCAGATTTGTGCCTTTTCGCAGTAAGCTGATACATGGCCTTGTGCATATGAGTGTCTGAAGTGCTTTCTCTCCTTTTACTATAGACTGTCAAGTTGTTTGAATGTAGGTGTCTGTACCAAACCCAGTACAGTGTACGCTCTGCAGATATACTTGTGTTCATGATGATCTGAGATGGAGGGGGTGGGGAAGGAAACCATAAATGAACATGGGGGGAAAAAAGAATGTACAAACCAGTATTTTCTGGACATTGTGGTTTGAAACAGTGAGGTTAGTCAGTGAATACACACTAATACCAAATCTCAACTCACCACTTGAAGTAGGAAAGCTGTGGGTGGAAGTAGATGGGAACAAGTGGAGTGCCCTGTTTTGATGGACAGGCTTAAATATGACTGTAAAATCTACAGACAGCAGCAGTGCCACAGTTGAGCCTCCCACTCCTAACTCACCTTGCCTAAGGTTACAGGCTTGTCTGAGTGCCTTGTAATTTACTGGTGCTCAGGTATGGATGGGCCAGATTCCCTTATCACCTGCTCTGCTTTGATGTTGAAAGAGAATTGTCTAGTAACTGGGGACAGCGATTTGTCACAGTCAGTTAGAGAAAAAAACCAAATCTGATTAGGGCTAAACAAGCAGATGTCCTGAATTCCTTTCCAAAAGGAGCATTGGACCCTCGATAAATGTTTTGTGGGGTAGAGGCTTTGCCCTACTGGATAACCCTGCAGGGGCTCTGTAGAAGCAGGTGACAGGGTGAGCACTGTTTGCTGCCAGAGATACCTTTGCACTCTGGCTCTTCCCATCGCAGCTGCAGCCCCAGGCTGAGTGGTTTTCTCCATCTCTACATGCTGGGGGGCACTTGTGGAGGTAGCAGGTTGGCATGTGGCCATGGATGTCAGGGATCCATTTCCATCCCTGCTGCTACCAAGGCTTTGAGCACAGATGGATCTTGGGCCAACTGCTCCTGTCTTGGAGCTGCCTTCATGCACCTCCCTGTGTGAAAGGTGTTTTGCTGCAGAGGGTTGTTACAGTGCAGGGATCAGTGAGGAGGGCAAGGGGACATAAGTGATCGGTTGCTTTCGCAGAGAATTGAAAGCGCGTCAGAAATAGAGGCAGTATTTACATCGAGAGTCTTTTTGCTTCTTCTCCACCTGGTGAGCCTGGGAGTTACAGGAGACTGTCACATGGTGGAGAATTAACAATTCTGATGAGAGACGCTGCCAATTTGAATTGCTTATTTGGAGGCCAGGGTAGGAGGGGTGTCCATTAGCGTGTCTCAGGGATTTCCTGTGCCTGCTCCCGGATCCTTGTTAAAGGCACAAAGCAACTGAAGAAATGGGCTCAAAGTGCAGATACTGGTGTATGACACCCAAAAGACCTAAATTTTTTTTTTTTTTCTTAAGCTAACCTTATGGCAGAGCGCTATCAGACCAGCTTACACTGCTCGTGCAGTGTGTGGGGCTGCTGGTGAGACAGCAATGAGGACAGAGCAATGAGGACAGCAGCAACTGCAAGCCACTTTATTGGAAGGCTATGGCTTGCATGACTACGAGGAAGCAGCTCCTGTGAGGGTGCATCCCCATCTTCATTGCTGCTGACAAATAAGCTGCCATAGGAGAAAAAACAGAAGCTGAGCTTTGTACTGAAGAGCATCAGCCTCAGAGAACTCTTGAGACCCCCACTTCCAATAGGAATCTTTCACAGTTACCTGAAAGGCCCTGTTGGAGGTAACAAGGTCATATGCTCCAACTGGTCAAACCATCAAGGTGTGTCCCCTTGCCTTCCTTCAGCACTAGTCAAGTCAGCAACAAGGGAAGTTCCTGCCTGCTTCCCATCTCTCCCAGGGCAGAAGTCACTTTTTGTATCCCTTTCCCTACCCCTGACAATATGCCCTGGCTGCCAGAGCAAGAGTGTCTGCAAAGGAACAATGTGTGCATGAACCTCACTGTGGAAGTTCAAAGCTTGTCCAGAATTGGAGAATATGTTGATTCCCCATATAGTCTTGCCATACATGTACACCTGACTGTGGAGAGTACTTTTGGACCACTTCTAATGACTAGTGCATTGGAAAGGGTCCCACCAAGTGGGTCCATGTCTGCAGTCCTCAAAACCCTGCTTCCTGAAACGATCACAACTGCCTGGGGGATTTTTATATGCAATTCCCATTAATTAAAATTAACAAATACCAGTGGGCATCTAAATTCCCTTTGTGATTTTTGATTACTAAACCAGCATTCTCTGCCAGAGAGAGAGGTCTGTTCAGTATCTCTCTCTTGAGTTCAAATTTTCCCTTGGGTTTGCTCGCACATTCCTTACAAGAGACTGAAGATTTCTCTGGAACAACCCCCGCTCTTTTATAGTGCTGCAGTCACACAAAATAAATATGAAGTGAGCTGATTATATTCCAGGAGCTATGAGATACCACGTGTCAGATCCAAAGTGAACTGACCTTTCCACTCCCAGGTGGACAGCTCTGACCTTTTGTGATGCTGATGAGAAATGTGGAAGAAATCACGATTAGGGGAAAAACGTGCTTTATTAACATAGGCAGAGCACAAAGAACTCATCATCTAAAGACCTGTCTCTGGGTGGTGGGACACGAGAAAGAAAACCAAGATGTGTGTCCGTGTTGTATGCTCATTATTGCACTAATGGGAACAGGACAGCAGAGCTGAGGGGACAGCAGAGGTGTGTGATGGGGAATTATGCTTTGCTGTAGAGGCTTTCTTGCAGTGACAGTTATAGCAACAGCAGACCAGGATCCTACTGGCTCAAAGCCTCTTTATAATGTCATTTTGAAGAAGTTATTATTTGACAGAGGAAGGCAGGAAGTCCTGGTACCTGCAGTAACACCCAGTTGAGTCTGGTAGGTTTTGCCTTGCTACAAGATACCAAGGAGCTGTTAATGAATAGGGACACTTTCTGAGGGCATCTGTTTTTGTCACAGTAACTGTGAGGCACAGACACTCCCCTTTGCAGGTTTGGGGGGAGGAGGGGAGCAAGAAGGATTTTTCTTGTACAGCAAACATAGCTTCAGAAAGTGAGGAGGTTGGTGGGAGGGGAGAAAGGGTGGGGGGAAAGCAAGCAAGCACATATTATATTCCAACTGTTTCCACGGTGACATTTCATAATCACAACTCTTGGGAGAAAACACTTCATTGCAAAGCTGGAGGAGGGAGGACTGCTTTGTGGATGCAACCAGAGAGGGATAGCTCTTCCAGCACCTGTGGTTCATCGTCCAGAGGACTTGAAAGCAGGGGCCATCTAAACTTGTGAGGCTGTAGCACAAACCCTGGGCAAGGAGTTTAAATGCAAAGCAGTTATCGTCATCTCTGTCCTTTTATTTCAAGGATGAACATTTATAAATAAATGTGATATCATCACACTAAATGGGAAGTCTAAATATCTACTCTTTCTTGGCAGGAAGAAGGAAAAGAGAGATATTTGTAAAAAAGAGCCCACAAGATGCACATAGCAAAGCATAGACAAAAAGCTGAAAGCAGCCTGTAGTTAATGAATTAGGTCACCAGGTCTTTGCATTCCACATTGTCTTTCCTTTTACCCTCAGTCCTGGAGTTATAGCATGCAAGTGAGCTCCAAGCAGATCAAAACCTGCCTTTTCATCCCTAGGGCTGGTTGCACAGTGCCCAGAAGAAGCCAGTGCTTTGCTAGCAGTGAGTCTCACAAATCAATCGGTGGCATGTTATTCATTTTACAAAGCACCATTTTCACCTGAATCACTTCCAAATGTCTGTGGTTCCCTGTGTTGTTTTAGGCAGTGTACCACTCGTCATCGTGCTGCTACAGATGGCAATAGCTCTTGGGGGCTTTCCTACGAGACGTAGGCAGGGGAGGCAAGGGCTGTGACAAGTACATGAGGTTTTCATGGTTGGGGACTTTCCTTCAGTTCCTGCAGCAGAAAACCACACTGCGGGTTTCGGTCCCAACCCTCTTGCAAGTTCTGTGAGTTTAGGCAAATTCCTTCCATTGCTGGTCTCTCAGATGGGATAAGTGTTCTTTTTCTTATATCACTGATCATTAGTAGCTGGATAATCAAATTTTTCTGTGGGCAAGGTGACACGAGGCTGTAGGTTGATTGTGCTGCTTCTCAGAGCTTAACAGGAGTTTAGATTCCTTGAATAACATGACTCAGTGCAGTCGCCCAGTGGTCCTAGACTGCATCCAAAGCAAGTGTACAGAGATGTATATGATTTTTAAAGCAGTTACTGCATCTTTATATTCCTGAAAAAAAATTCTCATTTGCACACTTTTTTTTTTTTTGACTGAAACTCCTCAGCTCTGTGCCCTTTCTGTAGGACTGCATGGAGCTGCTAATGATCTGCTCTCTTGTGATTCCCACTCGCTCTAATTGCAGACATTGTTACACCGGGTTGCAAACTTTGTGGTGTGCCAGGTGACAGGGTGTTTGTGTGCTGCTCTTTCTGTCTTGATCCATTGTTGGGAGTACAAAGGAAGTCTGCCCTTGTGTTTGTAATACAGCACTGATCTCTGCTTGTGATGTACAGAAGGTCTCGGGCAAAAACCTTGACGAGTACAGAAAGTCTCTAAATATGGGACATCTCCAGAAACACCTGGTGTAACAGGGCCTGTATCATCTTTGTAATTTCTCCCTTCCATCCTGGAAAACAGGATAATTTTTTGAAAAAATACATTAGTTTCATATTATATCCTTACCTCTCTGTCATTTCTGTGGTGCCTAAAGGATGAAGAGGAGAAATTATAGATAACCTACAGATCCTCATGCACCCACTGAGCTTTACAGCTCTTGGTCCAAATAGAGCAGCCTAAGTGACAGCTGAGCTGAAGACCTTGCTATTGAGTGTCAGCAAGAGGCAGTTCCCCTGCACCAGCCTGTTGCACAGAGGAGAGCTCCTACTGCTCCCCTTCCCCTTTCAGTAACCCATCTATGGAGCTGGCAGCAATGTCCTCGGGCAAGTCATGGTGACTGGCCATACCATGGAGGGCTTGGATGCTCTGACAGAGAAGTGAAAAGATGGGACATCCCACTGCTATGGACCTCTGACACACATTTGTAGAAAATGACTTGGTAGAACTTAAAAAACTCTTTTTGGAGCTATAGACAAGGATAAAAGATGCACCCAACGGAGTGCCTCTGGACCAGGCAGTGCTTTGACCACTGGGTCTCTTCATTCCCCATTCAACTCCTTTCAGCAGATTGGCTCCAGTCTTTCTATTCTCCTCTCTCCAGCTCTAATGATTTTCTGTGTCCCATCCTGAAACCTTTCTATTTCTCCTCAGTAGTTTCTCCAAGAATGGATGTGTGACTGTTTATTCAGAAACTCTGCAGATCTCATTTTATTCCTCTTCTAAACTGAAACCAAAAGCATTTTGCTTTCACATTCTTTCAGAATTTAAAGAACTTTTCATAATAATATGTAAGAAATTACATAATGATATTTCGTATTGCAACGAGTTTTTCTTCCAACAGTGTTTTGAGGGAGTTCGGGTCATTCTTGCAGGGTCCACATGTGCAAATCTCCCTCTCTGAAGACTTTTCAGAGGTGTCTGTCTCTGCTGAGTTATTAGCCCTTGTGAAATCCAATCCATTTAGTACATACAGACTGCAAATGTGCTACAGACTATGATGTGTGTGATAGTCAGGCAGGGTGGGAGGTGACTCGATCCAACACAGAAATTGCCATTTCCCTCTGAGATAGAGCATGGGTAGAAATTAAAGAATGAGGAGAAGTGACATGAATATCTGTATTGATTGCAGAAATTGGTGACAGAATGACACTGATAATTCTGGTGATTTTTCAAGTTTTCTCCTTTGTGCACAGACTTCCCCCTTCCCAGCTGGTAGCTGGCAGCCTGCTCCAGTAGGATGTGATGTAAGGACTGGAAATTGATACTTCTTTTCTTGACTCAGATACTCCAGTTCAAAACTTTGAGTCCTTTGACTATTGGAAAGGCCAAGATCAGCCACCCTAAAGCTCAGCCCACGTGTTTGTTTATCTCGAGTGTTAGCAAAGCAGCCTGGGAGCTGCACAGCCAGATGGCAATGATGGGATCTTTGTAAGGCTGATTGAATTGTGGCAATTGCTGCTGCTGCTGCGTTTTGGGGATTTTTTTTCTTCCTAAATCAGCAGCCTTTTTGCTTCCTCATTTCACGTTTGTTTTCTGCACATCTTGAGTTTGATCCAGGGATTAAAAATGAGGGTTGATTCGTATATCAGTATTAAACTGCATAATCACCTCAGTCATTATTTGATTTCATCTGGAGCATTCACAATGTTTTGGGAACTTTGAGTGAAAGGAAGCTTTATCATTAGATAAAACTTTACAATTAGACTGAACTATCGATAACCAGAACTTCTGACTGAGGTTGCATCCCCTGTATCTGGCTTTTCACAGTAAATAATCTCTTAGCATATATTTTCAACATTTTTTAAAAATATTTATCATTTATTTGTTCTTCCATCTGATGAGAAAATAATGGGACAACACAATCTGTAGCAATAATCTGGGGGGATTTATATTCTCCAAAAACAGTAGACCTACTGTAACTTTAATATATTACCAGTAATTTCTGCTTCCTCTGGCAAAGCTTAGAGAAACATAAGGTGCTTTAATAACAAACAGGGATCCACCCACAACTCTGATTTATCTTTATGACTCAGCAAAGAGCGTAAACTGAGACTAGGGCACAGAGTGATTCTATAAGTAGTTATAAATCAACCATTCACCGAGGGGGAAGGAGTGCTAGCAGCATTCCATGTATGAGGAAGAGAGTGGTTTGGGGCTTGCAGATGGTTAAGTCTTCTTTCAGGGAAGTCAGTAAAGAGGTCAGCAGGGATTGATCACAGAGGGATTCGTTGTGTTTTCATGAGTGCTCATGTAGATGTTTACCCAGGCAGGGCTGTTTACATCATTTGCTATCAGAAATGTCCCTGGTTGAGCACATCAAGTCTGTTTGATGGAAGCAAACCCACCATCAACAGATCAGCTGGATGGTGGGACAAATAACTTTAGGAAAAAAGTTGCAGATCTGAATCTGTAGTGTGTTCGACTTGGACTGAGTGTACAGGTTACATCCTTATCTGACTCCAAGAAAGTTCCTGGTCCCATTGTGCCAAAGGCTCCCCATCCAGCTGTGCTGGGTGGCAGCAGAGTCCAGCTCGTGGGACTCCACAGCCCTCACCAGAGCAACTGTACCCTGTGGGCGCTCCCACCAGGGTACAGCTCCATTTGCCAGCTGCTGCTCATGAATTTCCAGCTGAAGGGTTTACAGTGTTTGCAGTGCCACTCTGACTGACGGGTTTATCTTCCAGTCCATGTGCTTACTTAATTATCCCAGAGTGAGAAAGAAGTTATTTCTTTATAAATATGGTAATAAGCAGATCAGGATGTCAACAGAAGCACATTCTTGTACAGTTTGTGGAAAAAGCCAACTTTCCTCAGTTTCAGTTCACATCAGGCTTCCCACATCAGCAGTCAGTAAATTAATAAACAATATCTGGTGGCCCCCAGATGTTTGGCATCAGTCAGGACCTGCTTGGAGCTGTCATCATCTTGAGTGTTGTCTCTGTCCCACATCTTTGCAATTTAGTACACACTGGAAAAGGACGAAGCTCATATTTCCCTTAACTTCTCTGAGTTGCTTCTGGGATGTCAAAGCTTTCCATTTGACAGCTCCAGCTCCTGTATAAAGGAAAGAGGGTCCATAGACATCTCAGGCCTAACTCATTGCTGGAGGGGAAAGATTTTTCTGCCTGACACCAAATATTGCTGAGGCTATTTCTGCAAAGGAGAATCTACTAAAAATTTTCAGATTAATACAGTTTGTAAGTGCTGGTTTTCAGTGGTATAAAAAATACAAAGATTAAAGATTGAAGCAAGTGCCCGATGTTAAAATAAACAACATACACACACGGGAAAATGATGGTAAAGAGCCTGAAGTCTCCCTATTTCCACTTCAGTAGGAATTTTCTCAGTAAGGTGGAGTGAAGGGCTAAAGGCTTCACTGCAGGTCCGAAATCCCTGTGCAGGCTGAGACCTGCTTTAGAAAACAGGATGGGAGTGCAATGGGCTGCAGAGTTGCCCCTGTTCCCCCACAGCCGCTCCACGTGCTGGTGAACATCCCTGAGCTGTGCCGCCCGCTCCTGCTGGGCGATCCTGGAGTGTGTGTGTGAACACACAGCACATGTACACTTCCCTAACCGTGTCTATCAGTGTCATTTCGGTGTGGGTGGCACCAGTGACTGTGCATATGTTTGCTGGGTGTAGGTGTGCCGAGGGCTATCTGCACACAGGCTTCCCAGTGAGTCGGTGCTGTGAATGGAGGGAACTGTCTCACCCCTTTTCCTTCTTGATTACTTCCACATTTTCCTCACTTTGAATATCTTGAGTCTGCCCTCTCAGAGCCTGTGCTACAATCATTCCTTGAGCATCACATTATCCAAAATAACAAAATTGAGGTGAACAAGGCAGGGAGAGAAATGCATGTCACTCCATCAGCATTCATTTATGCCGAGGCTCTGTGAAAACCGTATAAGATTCTGCATTGTTTGGAGTTTATTTAGATTAATCACTATAATTACATTTTGCTCTTTATAAAAAGCCTCCTATAGAGATTGTCCAGCTAGAAAATAAAAGGAATTTTGGAAATAGTTATTTGAATAGCCTCTTTAAAGACATTCAGGAGCATCATGTAAAACACAGTGGGCACCGGGGGAAATAATTCTGCTGGGAGGTCGGACGGATGCCGAGTTCTGTTGATTTCCTCATTTTTCAAGGCTGGAGGCTTCTGCATGTGAATGAGTCCTTTGTTTTTCCAAGGCTTCTGGTACAGAAATATATCTGCTGCAACAACTGCTTATTTTCTATCCTGGAAACAAAAGCTCTGATAGCGAAGGCAGACCATGCTGCTTGGGTGGACAACTTCTTGCCATGCAAAGCAGAGCAAAGAGGAAGGTGGTAGACATCCTTCTCAGAGCCAAAATTCTCTGGCTCTAAGCAAAACCTTGGAGCAGAAATGGGTGAGAACAAAGGTTCTCGCCCAGTACAGCAAGGTCAGCCTAGACAGAACACAAGGGGAACAGTAGCTCTGACATAGCCATTTTCTTATTCTCACGTCTGGCAAAGATCTAAAGTAAACCAGCCACACTCAGGATGCCTTTATACCATTTCTCGAATTGAACAGAGTTTGTTTGGCTTTTTGGTTTTTTTAGATCTGTATTTACTTAATTCTTTACACTCAATTGCATTAATTAATCCCACAAAACCCTGTTGTATGTTCCCTGTTGACCAGCAGGTGCCTGCCTGTCCCACCTGTGTTTTAAAAACCGTTTGGGAAAAAAAGCAGGTTTTCAAAACACTCCACTCCCTGATATTTTCAGTTGCTCCTGATTAAGATGGTACTGTGCAATATACTTGGATTCTGTATTGAACAATTTTCATTGTTTTCTGAAACCTGCAAGGAGGAATAAGCTCCTTCAATTGTTTTTAGGAATCTAGATAATTCAGTTGTGTTCTTCTCTCAGAAGATTGGTGGATTGATCTGTGTTTCTATTGTGACTACTCTTGTGAGATTAAAGCGTTTCACCAATTTCCCAAGACTCAATTTGGGCATTAGCCAAAAGTTCAGAAGCTATATTGCTTTGATGTTGATTTAAAGAACCTTCAGAGCACACAGAGTTAATTCTGAACATCCTTATGCTAACAGACTCTGAACAAAATGTTGTTATCTATAGGGAAAAAGGAAATGAATACCTTCTTAAAATAATGATCTTATTACTACTTATCTTGTTACATTGTGGTGAGTTTCCCCTTGTTAAGCCACCTGCATTTTGAGAAGTTTATAGACAAAAGCAGCATTATTAATTAATGCGACTGTGCAAGATTTCTGTAAGCTATTATAATATTTTATTGTTATGGCTACTATTATTGTTATCAGATGGGCTGTTTGGGAGTTTTGAAAACGTGCTAGCATCTTTCTGTTGCTCTAGTTATCCTTCAGTGCCTTCCTTCAGATTATGAATGCAGCTGTTTCTATTAAATTCTGGATGGAAAGCAACATCCCATAAAACCTATCAGCAGGTTATTTTAGCCTCGAATCAGTATTGCTTAAATTATACAAGGAGTGAAATGGAGGTCTGATGAAGGTGCTCTTATCAAGAGCAGATGTGTATTTTTTGTGCTTGAATATGACTTTGGGCTGATGGTCATCCAGGCAGTGAGACGGGGTCAAGGTGTCCTTTGACCACCCTTAACTGCCCCCCGAGTGCCCAAACAACTGCTCTAATGAACCTGGCACCGAGAATCATTGCCTGGTCACCTGGTAAAGGGTGGTTTGGAGAAAAAAGGAATCCATCCTAGAAGGATATTTAATTGCTTTCCGCAAGGAAGATACAAGTCTTCTGGGCTCTGTTTTTTGCTCTGTAACTATACATACTGTCCTTGTAAGAGGCCACAAAGTTTCAGGCATCAGTGCAACTCCTCTCTTGTGCAAGGTATAGGAGCACAGTTCTGTGACCCCATACCAACTCTGGCATTTACATGAGTATTTAAGCATTTTATCATCCCAGAAGTCATAGTGAAATCCATAAAACTGTCTAGGAAGATATCAAAGATCCCAAACTCTCATTTGCAGAGGTTAAATGAAGGCCTGAGGATATAAAGAGTAGTATTATCCCTGCACCGTAAGGTTATCACAGAGTCACAGAATATGTTGAGTTGGAAGGAACCCACAAGGATCTTCGAGTCCAACTCTTAGCCCTGCACAGGACTATCCCCAAGAGTCACACCATGTGCCTGAGAGTATCATGTCACACCTGGGCTCTGTGGCCAACAGTGAACATCTCCTGCAGATTTTGCAGGCTTGGTCACATCCCATTTTGGTTATCCAGTGGTCATGTGTCCAGCTCTTCCTTATGCAGGGGCAAGTCTTGACCTTTAAATGTTAGTCACCACTCTTTGGTGTTATTCCAATTTAACCAAATGCTTTTGGAGATGGAGAGTGGTGACCAGGGCAAGGGACCCTACACCAATCCAGAACATAGGCCTTCCAAGTTCTATTTCTAATTCTGCCCCAAACAGCCCTTTTGCTTTCCATTTCCTCTTTGGTATGTAGCCCTTGTGTGTATCAAATCAGAATCCCTGGGCTTGGACATGAGCATTCACTTTCTGGTACAATTTGACCCCAAGTTTGGTTTGGGACTTCAGAGGGGAACAGGTGAATTTTCTTTCTGAGATGGCTGTGGCTCTGTATTCACTACAGTTCTTCCTCAAAAATTTCTATACCACAACTTGTGCCTAAGAGCTATTTCTTATTGCTTCTAATTTTATTGTTTATCTCCCCCCCTTTCTTTTTTTGAGCAAAGCTTCTTATGGTCAAATAAGCTCCAACCTCACTAGAACTGCCACAAAACAGCTCCTGTAATGATCCAGGCTAAAATAACCCCCTAATTTCAGAAGCCTGCCCTACGTGATGGTGCTGGTGAGCACAGATTCCTCCACATCAAACGCAGAGGTGAAAAGCCTCATAGATTAACAGCAGGCAAGAGAAATCAGTGAAAAAAATGATGAGTGGGGGGGAGTTTCCTTTTTTAATCCTTCGGGTTCTCTTGTTTGTTGCTCTGAAATCCTTCCTCCCCAGGCACGTTTGCAGGATACGACCCTCTTTGTTATCCTAATGAGCCGGCTGTAGAGAGTGATCGGTTCAGCTCCTGGACTCAGGAGTGAGAGCCCAGGTTGGGAAGCGATGGATCAGAGGCAGAGGAGTTTCATCCCTTTCTCTAGAGGAGTTTGCCACCTACTGATTCACAGGTTCCTTTTAGCTTCTGCCAAGAGAAGTTGAGGGGGAAAGCGGGGAATTTAGGGGTAGGTGGGGATTGCCCTTAGAGATCTCAGTCAGGACCCCCGGCGGGAATAGCCGAGGTTAGGGGGGATGCGGTACCCAGCTGTTGAGCTCCTGCTGGGAGAAGGGGAAAGAGCTGGTTGGAAGCGCCTGGTGTGTGCGTGTGCGTGTGTGTTGTGTGTGGCGGGGGAGGGATGTGGATGAGGAGCGGGCTCTCTTTCTTTCTCTCGGGGCTCAGTTAATCCTGCTGCCAGGCGGTGTTCAGCGGCAGTCTCAGCGCTGGATTCTGAGCCAGGGAGACGCGCATCCCGAAGGCGCAGCGGAGGGCAGGCGAGAGAGGCAGCTAAAGAGAGCAGAGCGGGGGAAAAATCAAATCTATGCTTGGAACTGGGCTTCTTTTTCGCCAATGCAAAAGGGAATATGCAGCACATTTTTGCCTTCTTCTGCACCAGTTTCCTAGGGGCGGTGTTAGGGGCCAATTTCCCCAACAATATTCAAATAGGTGAGTGTGGGGCTGGGGATGGTGGTCCCCGATGAGTGGGTAGGGGTGGAAAGGGGGCGGTGGGGACGAGATGACCCATTCATGTGCTTGCAAAGGCAAAATACGCGTGTATGTGTGTGAGAGAGAGCGAGGGAGTGAACTGCGAGGGCTGGATGTGCGCGTTGGTACCAGCGTTGCCGGAGCAGAGATGGATCAATTTGGCTTTGGG
The DNA here is from genome assembly GCF_003945595.2 of Pipra filicauda. Lineage (NCBI taxonomy): Eukaryota > Metazoa > Chordata > Aves > Passeriformes > Pipridae > Pipra > Pipra filicauda. The sequence continues at coordinate 139,284 of NW_024104532.1, forward strand.
GGGAGGGGAAGATTGGGAATAAATGCCTGCACACACACCAGCAGAGAGGGAGAAAAGTGCTTCTGAAATGGAGGAACTATGGAAAAAATATCTGTTTCTTGCTCTGAGAAATGTCTGGGCTGCCATTGTGTGTTGCTGCATTTGCAAAATCGGCGGTTGCATGATACGTTTTCGTGAGGATGCCCTCATCTGTAGGTAACTGGGACGAGAGGTAACAAACAGACGCTCTTCCTTGTTGTTGCTAAAGAATAAGGGCAAAGCTACTGGAGGAGGATTTTACATTGAAGTCTCTTTCCATTTCATACCACTTGCTTCCCCTGCACACCAGCAGTGCCTGTTTGATTCCTTTCTCCCTTCCTGTAACTTCTCATTGCTCCTCTCCTTCCCTCCCCAGGTTTGTTATTACTCTCCCGTTGATCTTTATTGGTGATGGTTTGTAACCTAGCCCCAAATTCCCTCCCCTTGCATGCCCATTTTCTTTCACACCTCCCTTCTCTTTACAATGCCAATCAATTGCTAATCCACCAAGTTCAGGCAACTCCTGCCTGAGTCCAGCTGCACAATCGGTGCTTTTATCGCTGTTGATGCTGCATCTTTGTCTCCCTCCCTTCCTGTCTCCCCTTTACCCCAAATTTGTGCAACATCCTGGATTTTTTTTCCCTTTCAACTAACACATGTATTAGCCTAACTTGGCTATGAGCATCTTATTCCTCTGACACCCATGACTGGGGTGTGGAGTGGGAGGAACGGGGGCGTAGGGGGGGTATTGATACACAAATAGCCCTTTCCACACAAGGAGATGCCCTCTATACTAAAGATGTGCAAAGTGACATTGATAGCAGGTCCTTGCACATTTGTTTCTTCCCCCAGTCATCTTAAGCATTCATACTTTCTGCTGCTTTATTTTAATTCTCCCTTGTTGCTAAGTGTTTTGTTTCCCTATTCCTAAAATGCCAACAGCAGTGCTCTCTTTAAAAACATATAGATTACAAGACAGGCTGAATTTAATAACATCTTTCTGGAGGTTGTGAAGGGATTTGCTGCAAGCCAAGGTTCCAGCTGGGGGAGCAGCAGGAAACTTTTCCTAGGGCCAGGTTATTGCTGCACTTTGTTACAGGTCCATGGTGAAGGAAAGGCTCTGAGCCTTAGTCCAGCCTGTTTCCAGTTCCTATCCTATTTGCATCATTCTGTGATTCTGGGCTTGTCTGTACTTAAGCTTAGATTGATCCCTTTTGGGGTCAAGCTTTCAATTTCCTGCCCAATTAGAGTTTGGCCACTGTCACCTGTTAAATTTAGGGCTTTTGTTTTTTTCAGCAAACCTCCAGTAGCAGCAGTTGTTTGGTCATGGGTCCCACATGTCACTCTGGCTCTTGCAGCCCTGTCCCCATCCACCCTGTTGGGCCAGGCTCAGCCAGGCTGCCCCGTACCCCAGAGTCCCATAGCATGGAGGAACCTCTGCAACCTTTCTGTAGCAAACCTTTCTTTCTAGTCAGGATGGTTTAAACTGAGCCTAATTACAAGTGAGGGGAGGAATAAAGACTCTGATTCTGCCTTTAGTAAGGTAACATTGACAGTGTTGCCATTTCTCTGCCTTGAAGTTATGGGGGGTGAGGAGTTTCAGCCGAAGGCCGTGGATTATCCCAATCCTACAGGCTGCTCAGCCTGAGGATGCATCAGGGCTCCTATATGTGATCCAGGTATTACATAACACACAAACTGGAAAGGTTTTCTGCTCCCAACCTGTCTGCAGTGGGCACAAAACCCTTGGGTCTTGCATGCTGGAGGGTTTCCAAGTCTAGAGGCACTCCCTGGGCTGGGGAGCTGTAGCCTCTGCTCGCAGGAATATTTTGGACTGAAGAGGTTTCTAATACAAGTGTGCTTTAGACCCTTCTTCATATTGTTTTGTTTTTCTCCCCAGGGGGGTTATTTCCTAATCAACAGTCCCAGGAACATGCAGCTTTTAGGTTTGCGTTGTCTCAACTCACGGAACCTCCCAAGCTCCTTCCCCAGATCGACATTGTGAACATCAGTGACAGCTTTGAAATGACATACACCTGTAAGTACCAGCGTTCACCGTGCTCGCCCTTACTTTTGGGTCTTTATTCCTGACTGGAGTTTATTTCCTGTCTGAAATACAAGATATGTTGCTCCAAATGTGCTACTCAGCTTTAGGGTCCAGGCAAGAAAACCCCAAACACACAGACAAAGGATTTCTGAATCATTTTGGTTTGTGCTAAGGCACAGGGATGAGGTAGTGCTGCAGTTATTCAGTATGTCCAGTGTTTTCTCTTCCATTGCATCCAAAGTGGTATAACCCCCCCAGCAATTCATTTCTTCTGGTTTCTCTAACCTCTGCCCAGCTCATTATGTTAAGGTTTCATTCCCATATTTCCCGTAGCTGTGGTGTACAACAAAGGCACCTCTTTCCACCCACGGAGTGCACAGAAGTCTCTGTTTAGTGTGAACAGCTTCTTCCTCAGTCCCAGTTTAGCCATCTGTCCTCGTAATTTAAGAAAGACCTAGCAGAAATCAGCAGCTTGGTGCAAGTGGAGTCCAGATTCACAATAAGGGGCACTCCTAATAATGACAGAGAAGTAAGAGTTCTAGTTTCAAGAAACAGTGAAATCATTTGCTCTAAAAACAAGTATTAAAAACTGAATTTGCACCACAGAGTTGATCCTAGGTTGTATCTGCACTCAGCTAAAGCACAGCTGTGCTGTTCTTGTTATATGATATAATTGGGGAAAGAAAAAACTGGTTTGCCAGGTAATGCCAAAGTTAGCAGCAACAAACAAGACCAGGAGGGAACCAGATGAAAACTAAACCCATAACACAGCCCTGTGGTTGTGTGAGAGCTGTTGCAGGATTTGCTTCCCTTGGAAAAGAGGTGCTGTTCTGTGGGAAAGGGGCTCCTGTGCCGACAGGACGTGATGCACGAAGAATTTCTTGGTTTAACCTGGTGTCAGACACTGCTGATGCTCTTTGAGCCTGTGAGTGCATAAATAGACTGTCAGGAGGGGCTGGAGGAGCCCTTCCCTTTGTAGAGCCTGTTGGATTGTTGTTGGCTCACATCCATTGTGTCCTCTTGAGTCACTGAAACATCCTCTCTGCGCTTTAGTTGTGTGGAGAGTGGGGGTAGAGGTGGACACAAGCGGTTGTCTCTGCTCAGAAATGCACAGAAGACAAAAAAAAAAGGGTCAGAAATGTACAAGAGGAGAATTATTAGGGCTTTTTGAAGGAAAAAAAAATAATAAAAAAGGAGAGTTGTGATATTTTCGGTTGGAAGGTTTGCAAATACAAGATTTCAGGAATTTCCTGCCCAATATGATATAGGAGAGGAGTAACAGTTTGGCCACACTTTCATTGCAGTATCTAATGACATGCCTAAAGATTTTCTATTTTCCTTAATATCCCTCCATTTGCCAACTACAAGGTTTCCGTCAAGGAAGAGCAACTATTTCAGCTCAATCCAATGGCACTTTCTTGGCAGGAAAACCAGACAAATAGAAGAAAAAAGACAGACCTTGTATCTATCAAGGGAAAGCGTCACCCACCTGGGGTAGAGTTGCTGACTGTGGCTGGGGATGAGCTATTTCAGTGCTGAAAGCAGGAAGAAAGCAGAAGCTGCAAGAATATCACTCAGATAAATTCTTCACCTGCACATGGCTTTCCCTCCCTCTCCACCCCTACCACTAATGGTTTTGTTTACAGCTTCAGTAGCAGGACCACATACTAGTTATGCTTCAGAAATCTGTCATTAGTAGTGCGGGGGCAGGGGTGGTCTCACAAAAGCTGAATGGAAGCAAGACAGCCTCCCAAAGGATGTTATATTTGAGCTCTATGTAGGGCACATTGTCCTAGATCAGACCAGCAGAGCACTCTGCACAGTCCAACTTTACTTGTCCTCGTTTTTCTTCTCTTATAATTAAAAACTTCCTAAGTTCTTCCAGACTATGGAAGGCAGCATTTGTTTTGTAAGCACAAAAGAAGGTGTTATTCCATATACCCTAGGGGTGAAAAAAAACCCAACCCCCAAAAACCAGGCCATTAGGAGACCTGATTTTTGCGCTTTAGGGCTGAAGTAAAACTTTTCTCAGGAATTAACTCATTCCTCATCTTCCAGCTAATTCCCTTCCCAGCTGCCAAGATATCAGCAGAAAGATCTGTTTATTTACAGAGAATAAAAACCTTGCCCACGCAGTGGTCCTTATCTTCTGAGAAACGACTGGCCATGCTACCAGTTAAAAGTACCAGTTTTTGTTCCCATGGAGATGGAGAACACAGCATTTCCCTGCAATTGGCATTACCTGTTTCTCCGACAGTTAAGTCAAAGATGTTTGTACCCTATAAACCTGGTGCTGCCCCTATCTGGGCCTCCAACAGGTCATCTGAGGAACACTAGCAGGTCCCGGCCCCATTGCAAATCCTGCTTTGTGTTAGGATCTGGCCTCATGTGCTAAATGTAGTCCTTATGGCAAGCACCTGGAGCAACATCATTGAAAATACAGAATATACATTAAGAATCAGTTGTGGGAGCAGAAGGGAAACCCTTGTTGGGCAGCTTGCAGGGTGATGTTGAAGTGGCGGGATGAACTGCAGCACAATGACAGCACCCTGGCTAAGGAGATTGTGTGCAAAATGTATCTCAGCATCAACTGTGACACTGTCTACCTCTGCCTGACACGTATTTGCTTACTGGTTAGGATGAGCAAGCTTTGGCATGACAGTGGGTGAAGTTACATGACGTCCTGCCCCCATTAGTGCCCAGGTAACGGCACCGTTAGTGACGTGCTAGCGAGGATCGTGAATTGGTAACAGTAATATCCATCAAAGTGATAAATTTGGAAAATAGCAGGAGGCTGCTGTTGTTGCTGGGCTGTCACTGTGACAGCCCAGCAATAACTTTCGCATTTCTGATGCTTTCAGCTGTGGACTTTTCATCATTACACAGTGATTGTGAATACTCTGTGTGGGGAAGCGTCGATCCACAAGTCCTGTGCTCCCTGCACGTAACACATCAATAGATGATGATTTTAAAAAACTGTAATCATTAAGAAATTAAAAATAGGTTGTAGATACAACTTGTGGTAACCTCCTATTTCATGCTTGTGGTTGATGCTAATGTTGCTGCAACACGGGCACATTTCAATAAACGAAATATCTTCCTGAATTTGTTCCATCCCACGGAATAGCTGGTAATGAACAGGCTCTGAGGTTGCAGCTGGGTGTGTGGTGGGGCTTACCCATATGAAAACACACACCTGCAACTCTGAGGGTTCTTAACTAAAGGTTAGGAGGCTTTATAATTTTGTGATGTTTCTTCAAATGCCAAGGCAATTCTGTAGGGGTAAGGTGAATTGAAAGTCCTTCCTGCAGCAGAAGTACACAGCAGTGCCAGGTGACTGTAAAGGGTAAAATGATGGTGTGGTGTAGCTGAAATGCTTACCTAGTGACATAGCAGAGCAAAACCCTTCTGAGCATCTTTAAAGACATGTCCACAGGTTCTGTCTTCAGCCATGTTTGGAAAAGAGCTTTACAGCCTCCACACAGTCTCTAGCAAACTCTGCCGTGCTGGGTTTTGCCATGTCTGACTGCACTCAGGACAGATCCAACACAGCAGTGTTGATGCTGCAAGTCAGAGTGGAGAGGAGTGGGAAGAGGCCTGCTCTGTGCCAGATGTGAGGACGTAGAAAGTCTAAAGCTTAGGAGAGAGCTGAAAATTCCTGTCCCTGGGAGGTCTGCAGTGGATCCAAGCACCATGTACTGTTGGCAGCAAAAGGATTATAGGCTGCTTGCTTGAGACAACCTGTGCTGGGAGTAGTTTTCTCTTATTCTTCATCTCAGCCTCCAATTGTGCACACGTAATGCACATCCCCATCCTGTGCATAGCCCAGCTCCTCAGGGGATATGAATTGTTTCAGCCACAGCTCCATAGCTTTATTTAATTTGTGGCGCAGAAGCTCCTGCTTTCGGCCTCTGGCTGAAGTCCCCAGGTGAGCCCAGCAGCGTCAGGAGACTGCTCTCGCTGCTCTCGCTGTCCAGGGAAGCCGATGGCTCAGTACCAGCCTTCCCTGGTAGTGCCCTGGGGGGCTGTGCCCTGTGAGCAGTGCTCACACAAGGTGAGTCACCAGCTTGGTAAATCTGTCCCTGCAAAATTCAGGCCACTTTGCAGGGATGACCAGTGACTAAAATAACCCCTGCTCGTCACTGAGCCCTGCAGCTTTGCTGAGGTAGCCATCGGCTTTTGCGTGCTTAGGTGTGGGGCTACTGACAAGGGGCATTCAGGAGCTGCCCACCTGAAACACAGAGGTCTGCACAGGATAGCAACAGGATTTTTCAGCTGCAAGAAAACTTGTAAAGAGGCCGAAAAACAATGAATTATTTATCCCTCTCCTTCCTTGTAGGCACAGATACAGTTACTGTGGGGTCCTCACGCTGACTATGGACTGTGGGTGCAGTAGAATATCAACAGTTGAATCTGTTCTGCAAATTAGAAAATGATCATGTAGTTTAGATTCTGTTCATATTTTATGAGGGCCTCCCAGCACCAATTAGAGAGGGATTTGTAGTGATCACTCACTGCGTGCTTATGTTCTTATCAATAGCAGCAAGCTTACATCCAGATCAGCTATGAAATGAAGTATTTCTTTTTCTTCTTTTCCTTGGGTACTTACATATATAGATAGAGTATTTATAGAGATTGCTTTTTATCTCTTAAATTACCTCTTAGAGGCAAGAAGGAATAGGCAAGAATTAGAATGTTCTCAAACGAGGATCTAAATTTGTTTTAATTAAACAATTACTGCATTGGATTTAAAGGAAGCTTTTTTGTTGACAAACATACGATGGTCGCCATTTCTTGTAAAGGTGTTGTAATCATTCCAGCAGCAATCAATTAAAACGCAATTTTTATAATTAAACTTCCACAGTCTAAATAAGCCCAGCCCTGTAATAGTTGTGGTATTGCTAGACTTGTTATTATTTTTGCAGTGTCAGAAAACTCATGTAAGTGCTTTGGGATTTTTTTTTCCCTGCAGAGCTGAGGATGCTCACTATGACTATTTAATATGAGTTAAGCCAACAGAAACATGGATTTAATGATCAGATGCAGTCTGATTAATACAACATAGGTACTACAAGGAAATACATCTCCTTAGATTATGTAATAGGAAAAGATGTGATGCAGGCAGAGGAATCACAGAGCATCAATTCACGTTAGACCAAACTGCGGTTAAGGTTGCTCAGTTTGGGGCAGGGATGGCCTACAGCTTCCTAGAAAGTGTGTGTTTGTTTAGTGAGATGCCAACACCTTGGAGGGTAGGTCCAGCCCTGAGGAGTGTGCTGATGGGTGAAATCCTGCCAAACAGGAGGGAGCAGGTCCTGAGATTGACACCAGCCTCATGTGCCCAAGGTCTCTGCAGGGCCCGCAGGGTGGGTGCTGGGTGCTCAGCAGTCACAGTGGCCACTGACACTGGGAACAGGTGTCCCCCAGGCTGGCGTGTCCATCCCTCCAAAGGCCATAGGTGCACTTATTCTTTGCATGATTACTTTTGTGTATTTAATTTTTTTGTGCTGGGTGGTGGGAGCGGTGCCCGGGAAGAAAAGCAGATATGACGCAATAAGGAAAAATCAGAGGAGGAATAAGGGGAATTTCACACCTGCAAATCTGTCTGCTCATCTGGAAAGGATCCCAGATACTCATTGGTGACAAGCAAAAAAGAGAGTGAAGAAGCAAAATGTGGGCTCTGCAGAAGGCAGAGAAAGGATTTGAGAAACAGTGAGCTGGAGAGGCCAGACCTGTCCATTGTGTGACAGTCACAGTTTCCGCTCACAGCTTATCCCTTCTTCTCTAAAAATAAAGCTTTTTCATGTGATAGGGATCCTACTAGGCCAGAAACACACAGGCTTTATATTTTGGCATATTAGCAAGGTGAGAGTGGAAATCTTTGTGTGACTGCAAGGAAGGCAGTGAGGGGAAGCATGCTGTTCATTTCCAAAACTGGTGGGAATTTTAGATATATATGTTTACATTTCCTTTAACAGGGTTAGGGCCCCAAAGGCAACAGCTCTCTGCCAGTAGAAATGGAAATGGTCCCAGTTAGCTTCAGTAACATGTGGAGCTCAGAGTGAACACAAAATCAACATGATCCTTAAAGAGGCAATAAGTCAGGGAGACTTTAATATTCTGAAGATCCAAATTCTCCGGGGTGCAGAATTAACACAAGTCTGAAGACAAAGATGCATTTATTTCAACTACATTCCTTTAAAGAGAAAAGGATTTTATTTCTCTGACTTTAGTTGTGTAGAAGTGAAACAGGGCAGTGTTTTTCCCAGTGAAAAGTTCTGTTGCGTAGAGCACAGGATGTTCTTCTGTAATACCTGAGGAAGTCAGGGATTAGGCAAGATGCAGGTGAGGGGCCAAACCAAGCCATTTGCAATCCACCATCATTCCAGAAAAAAAAATAATTTCAAAATAGTACTGAATGATTAGAATAATAACAGCGTGGTGTCCAGCAGAAACCCTTCCCTGCTCACCAGCCGAACGGATCGCTCATTAGCTTACACACTAACGAGTCTCCAGCTGATTTTCTCACGCTGCCCTTTGGCAGCCAGACCCACTTGTCCCCTCTAGGGTATTCTTAAAAAAAACACACCCCACCACAACAACACAAAAAAAGACAAAAAGCTCCTGAAATGTCAGTTCTTTTTATTAATGTAGATCAGTTATTTTCCCTGTTGTCTGCAAACCAAACCCTTGCCAATCCTCACTCAGGGTTGCAATTCAGGAGACGTACTTATGCATCTCCAGACTGATTGATCCCTTGAGGAAGCAGCAGTGAGAGGCAATGAAAAGGTAACAGTTACAAAATGCCGTATCTTGGCTTCTTCGAGAGGGTCTTTTCATTCTTTGATTTTATTTGTTTTTGGCAGTGTGGAGGAGTGCAAAAGAAAACAACTGATGTCTAAGATTGAGTTGTGTCATGCAACTGATGGCAGGATTCTCGTGTGGATGTGGCATATGTGTCTACATCTCTCTATATGCTATAGGAGTCTAGTCTTGGCTTTGATTTTATCAGCGAGATCCTGACACTATGCTAATGGGGATGAAGTGGGAGGGAGATGAAAGGTTGAGGGCTGGAGGTTCAGAGGAGAGATACAGAAGCCTCTATAAGTAATCTGGAAGCAGCACAGAAGGATCTCACATGAAACCAAGGGCTACTTCTCACCTTCCCGCTCTCCCAAACACTTTGCTTTGATCTTTGCTAGCAGTAAGCTTCAATGAGCAAAAACATATCAGTGATTACACTGATTCAGATGTAATTTTTCTCCTGCTGGACTTCTAATATTCCCTGAATGCCCTGAGCCTTGTTGTCTTTCCTTCCACGCAGCACCCACACCCCATCCAGCACCATCTGCAAGAAGGACAGAGTTGCTATTCTGGCAGGTAAACAGCAGGAAAAATTTGCAGCAGGCCTGGGAGCTTGTGAGGAAAGCACTGAAAAGTGAAGTCCAACAGAGAGCACACAGGGACAGAGGATGGAGAAACCCTGGGTCAGAAGACATGGCATGGGAAAGGGGCCAGGCAGCAGCTCTGGGGGTCTGTGGACAAGCTGTAGGTGAAGTTTTCCTTGTCTCTCTTTTCATCCTGTAGCTAAGGCAGGGAAAGTCTTGCTTTCTGAGGGCTCTGCCTTTTTTGGCTCAAATATGAGTTGGAGATGCTGTTGTTTCCCACTTCACCAGCACCACAGGTCAGCTTACTCTTGGCCTCCCCCTTCCTTGGTACAATGGCTGCAGAGCCAGGTCTTGGTGCTTAACACAGGGAATCCCCTGCATGGGGTGGTTATTGCAGACTGTCAGCTTGTCTTACACAGCCTTCAGTGCTTTTGCTGATGCAATGGTCCTGACATGCCACTGTGCTTTCCCCTCAGCCAGCCCTGTGCAGCAGGACCCCTTGCATCCTTAGTGCATGATGAGCACGTACCATTTATAGGTGGCTTGATACACGGGATGCACGGTGGTCATGTGTTGGTCCTGAGATGGGACTGTTTGTCTAGGGAAAAGGGAGACAACAAATGCTGAGATGTAGACCACAGTGAGGTGAAGGTTAGCTGGAGAGGAAGCAGGGGAGGTTTGGGGATGATGATCTGATCAGTGTCTAGCAGGGACCCAGATCAGCAGGGAAATGGGGGCAGGTCTGGGCTACCAGCGCTGTGTCTGCAGGGGCTGAAGCAGGCAGTGGAGCTGCAGTGGAGAAAGAGGTCTGGCCTGCAGGGAGTTCTGGAGAAATGTCTTTGTGCAGAAGGTGATTAATGTCTTTAATGAACTACCAAAGGAAGTAATAGAAAGCCAAACCAGATACGGCTGCAGTGGGGGAAGGGGCTGAGGAGAGTTGCAGTTGCAGGCAAGGACGAGGCAGTGAGCTGCGGTGCAGCCCGTGCAGCAATGCCATTTCCAGTTCACTGTCCCAGAAAAACAGTCAGGCACAGCAGCTGTCCCTAGTCTGTCCTGAGCAAAGGCAGATCTGAGTGCATTTCACAGATTTAATCAGAATTAATTCACTCTACCAGACTGTCCTGGTTCTGGGGTCTTTTCTGCTCAGCTCATTTTGGCTGTGCCAAAACCCACTGTCTACAGCTTCAAGGGGTGGAGGTGGTAATCTGGGAGTCCCCGTGCTCCTCTCCTGTGCGCTCAGCAAAAAGAGGCTGTGGGGAGAGTGGAGCCTCACTGAGGAGAGCAGGGCCTCTCCTCCTCTGTGGGGGAGGAAACCTCTTCAGGTCCCAGGAGTCTGGGACCTGGATTAGCTTAGGCTGACAGGCATTAAGAGTCATCATTTGTTTAGGAACCTGCAAGAAATGTGTGGATGAAGTCAGGCAGATTTCTAACATTGAGTCATCTATATCATAACATCCTCCACCTTAGCAGCGTTGTGTGCCAGACTCAGCAGAGACCTCAGAGATACCAGCACCTTTCCTGAACCCACAGAACCCCAGGCAGTCCCAGGGTTTGCAGGAGTTGCCCATTCACAGTCACACACAGACCAGAAAACTAGCCCTTCATTCTCCCAGACAAGCCCATGTTTATGTGCTGACACTTAGGGGGGCAATGGTTTCACTGTGCAGCCCCCAGGTAGGACCTGAGATAGCTCCTGAATTTCCATCCCTGCTTCCTGAGCAACCACACACTTCCAGAGATGAGCCCTTCCCCCAAAAGCCCATATCACCTCTTGTTCTGCACTAACTAGCACTACTTTGGGGTACAGGCTTGCTCTGTCAGAGGAAATTCTTCTTCAAGCATTGTCACAGTTTCACTCACACTGAATTGAGAATACCAGCACACAGCATCTCAAATAGCAGCTCTCAGTGACCACTCCTGAATTTCTCTTTTTTGCTTGGGAAGCTTTGCTTGTTCTCAAGTCCTCACATATGTCCACGTGTCCCCTAACTGAACTTTTCCTTCCTCTGTGAAACACCAAGTAAAGCAACAGAAGAGTGTTGATCATGGCTTAGCTTACAGTGAGACCTTGAGAGGCAGGTGAGATGAATCGTACCCCAAAGTGTCTGCTGCTGTATTATGTCCTTCTGCTAATTCCTCAGTCGTTTGCTGAAGGTGACATCTCAGCGGTATCAAACATTTTCCTGCTCTCTCTGCGAGCAGCCTGTAAAGGCTTTGATAAAAGCAGGCATCACATTGCAAACAGGCACCTCGCAGTTGTGCTATTCTGATGTATTGCTGAGAAGTGAAGAAAACATATGTTCATGGTGTAGAAACTGCTCTGCTCAGGTTCTCCTTCTGTATTTTGGTACCGCACTGCAGTGGCCCCCCAAGGGCAGGGGCCTGATGTTTGCTCTTATCCTCTTGGCCTCTTGTATTTCTCGCTTTTCATGGGCTTGCTGTTGGCAGGAGTGTTTGGAGTGCTCTAACAATGATGCCTGGGTTTGCTTTTGCTGTCTTTAAGCAGATCTCTTTCTCCCTCTTCATGTTAATATGCTCCTGGCCAGTAGTGCCTTTCCCTAGGAGTAGGCTCTGGGGCATCATCGGGGAGGAATGTCTTCAGATGCTAACTGTGGCATTTTCAAAACAGCACCCAGGGATTTGACTGAGCAATCCCCACTAGCTCAAATAGGAAGAGCACGATCAAGCCCTGCATGGCAGTGGAAAGAACAATCTTGTAAGAGGAAAACAAAAAGTTGTTTGGCCTGGAAAAAAAATAATTTCTGTAGTAGCATCCTATAGCAGCTGAGACAAATCAGACCCAAAGCCCTAGATCAAAACACACCCGAAAATCCTGAGGTTACTCTGAATCCCATCCTGAATCCCATTTCAATCCTGTTCTGAGTTCTAATTGCCATTTGGCAGCAATCTCAGAGGAGTGTGATAACAATGTGCATTCAGGTTTGCTGTTTCAAGCCTATGTCAAGACAGAAAGTAAAAATTGGAATCCAAGCTAGCAACTCGAGCAGAACAACTTTAAAAAGCAAATGGGGTGGGGGGTGGGGGGAGAAATCACCCCTCTTAGCTCCCAGGGCTGTGGAATGAAATCTAGAGCAGTGTCATGGAGGGATAGAGGGAATTGGGGACAAGACGCTGAGGCAGAGCAGCATCCTGTGGTGGGACCACGGGAGCCTTTGCAAAGGTGTGTTTGTCTCATCAGAGGTGTGTTGTCTCAGCTGTGCAGGGAGGAATGAGGTGTGTTGCTGTAGGACTATGGGTGCTTGTGCCAGAGGATGATTCACGTCCAGAATGACCAGAGGTGCTGCAGAGGTGTAGCGTGCAGGGGTGAGATTGTTTCTCTAGCTATCCTTGCCTGCAGCCAATACAGTGAATTCTTCACTTTCAACAACAGCAAATTTACACTAAAGAAAAGCTCCATCAAAAGGAAATTGCACTTGACTGTCTCTCTTTAGCCACTGGAGAGCAGCAGGCAGACAGGCGCAGGAGGCTGCCTTCCCATCCCTTGCTGCCTGGTGTTCTGTGGTTTTGGCATTGCAAAAACGGGAAGCAGCTGTGAGCCCTTTGGATCACAAATGGATATGGGAGTCTGCTACCTCTGCTAACAACTCATTTATTATCAGGGAGCAGTTTCCTCTGAGCCAGAGCAATCTATCATTTCTTAAAGATGCTGTGTGAGATTGAAAGAATTTTCTTTAAGAGTTGGCACCTGGCACCCTGTAATGAGTCCGTCTTTGGGAAGAAATCTCCTTCCTCACTTCCTCATTAAGGTTTCTTTTTCCCAGCTTCAGGAAGAAGGGAGAGGAATGTGCAGCAGATACACTCTTCGCTCTGAAAAGTTCAAGAGCATCACTTCTCTGAAAAATTCCTTGAGAAATTCTCCTCTCCTGCTTCTCTTTTGCTTCTCTTGTGAGGAGAAATTATTTTGCCCAAAACACTGATGAAGGGAAGGTGAAGATGTTATTCCAGCCCCCTTGCATGAAACCCATGTATGCAACTCCAGGCAGGTTAAGCCTGCCACGCACAACATCCCACCCCCAGTCAGCACCTGCCTGGCCTGGATTTCACGCTGTTTCAGCACAGAGCTGCTGCTTCTGCCATGTCAGCCCGTTTGCTTCCCCAGAGTGTGGGCTTGCACAGTAGGAATGGGCTGTGGGGCCACTCTGCAGTCCCAAACAAAGCCCTGAACCCAGAGACCTGCAGTCAATCAGCTCTGCCAAAGGGCATTTTGATGCATTGGGTGAGGGCCTCGTGGTGTCAGTGCAGATGTTGAGTGGCCTCCAAATCCAGCTCTCCTTTCCTATAGACAGTAGTGAGGTGATGAAAACTCATGCTTTTGTTCCCTAAAGCAGCTAGGAGCTCATGTTTTTGGCTGCTGTTATCTCCTGGTTGCTTAAAATCCTGGGCTCACAATGTGCTCCAATGGAATTTGCTGTCAGAGTCAGCAGGAGCTGTGTGTGGGGGGTGCACCCAGCTGATGGAGCACTGTGACCCTCTGCAGCCATTTTTCTCAGTTTTTGTGTTCAGTTGGTTGACATGGTTTAACTTTTCTTCCTTTAATTTGCACTCATTAATTATTCCAAGAAAATACAACATTTGTCTTAATTTGGATTTGTTTTTTAAATATATTTTTAGTGTGAAGGGAAATCAAGGGCTACACATACTTGTTTCTGCACTACCGATTTCACGGATTGTGGATCAAGCCCTTCCTAAAGAAAGTTCATTTGATCCAAAGGCACTCAGTTTTGTAGCCTGTGATCCCATCACTGCTTGTCTTTATCTTTCCTGCAGACTTTGGCCAGCTATGTTATGCTCCACCTAAAGTTTTGCTGTTTCTTCCCTTTCTTGCAGCAGCATTTCCCTCTTGGCAGCTCTGCACCAGTCTGTGCCTCTAATCATTGCAAGCCCCATGCTTAAGATGTCATGACCATCTCATGGCTGGCGTGGTTTCTGCTGTTCACTTGTTGCATCTGCCTCTCATCATGAGTTTATAAAGCTTTCACAGCAGGGTTTATACTTGTTTACTGAATATTTGGGGTCTTGATTGTTAGCTTAGGCCTGTAGGTACCAAAGAAATAAGAGCTTTAAAGGCATTTTAATGTTCAGTGATTCCTCCAGGAGCATCAGTACCTAATGGTGATATAGTGTGTTCTAAGTGATACTAAGTGCCCTTGTGCATCTGTTTCGAGAATAGCAAAAATAGGTTTTTTATTTTATCCAAAGCACTTTTTTTGGATGAAAGAATAAGCTAAAAGCAGAATTATAGCTCAATGAATCTTTTTCATGGAAGGAGTGTGTTTCTGCTTTCCTGTTCTGTGATGGTGCTGCTGTCTGCTGCAGAACAGGCTCTAACAGCAACCAAACTGGGATTGCTCCCGTGGTCCCCTTTCTTCCTGCCCATGTGTGGATGAACCCCATCTCTGGCTATTTCTGGCTCTGATTCTCTTTAGGTGACAAGGGGAAAGGGGAGTGCTGTGTAGTCCCAGCTTGGCTGTGCTGTACTGGAAGGTTCACTCATCTCCTCCTCTCTGCCTTGACACAGTGCTGTAGGATGCCTTGTGTGAGAGCAGATCCCCTTCCCCAGATCCTCGTCTCTTCCAGAGTGAGATCTTACTTCAGGATCATGCAGTAGTCTCGCAGTGGTGTTTTTGTTTTGTCAGAGATATCTCCTGCCAGCATCAGATGGCTGAGGAGCTCTAATGGCTTCTTTGTGGCACTTCTTTTCTCAAGAAGTGAAAGGAAAAAATTGTGCAAGGGGAATATACTATGACATCAATGGTAAAAAAAACAAAAAAAAAATCTTGAAAAGTTTGTATGGAGAAAAAAAAGAGAATTGAGTTTTAGGAAAGTGGTAGAATCAGACACAGATGATAAATGAGAGCTGAAAGCTTGTGGCAAGTGTATTAGAGGCAGCCTCTAACGTGTTCTTTAAATCAACATTTGTTGCAGTTTGGTTCCATCCACAGACAGCAGGTAAAGCGAGCAGTGAAATGTCTCCTCTGATTCCACATCCCATGGCTCTCACCGTGGGGCTGTGCAATTAGTGAAGGCACCAGCATGGAAAAGGACAACATCTGAGGTCCTGAGGGAGCAGCACCTGATGCTTTGGGCTGTGTAGGCTTTTCTGCAAGGAGTGAAAGACTAATCAATTCTCAAACACGTCCTGAAGTTAACGGAGACTTTGACTTCCAGCCTCAAATGACCTACAGGTGCCTTTGAGACCTTGGCTGTGTCAGTAGCTCTTTCTCTTGTGTGTGAGACTGTATGTGAAGGGTGGCTTTAGGGAGAAGTTAGATTTAAAGAGTTTTAGAGATACTCTCCCATCCTATTGCCTCGGTTTTGGGTTGTTTGGTTTTGTTTCCTTTTCCCAGTGAGACTGGCACATATAGGTGTTTCCCAGAGGGATTCCCTCCTGGTTGAAATCAATAACAGAAATGACTGTGGGGACAGTCAGATGCACTGAAAAGTCACTATGCCTGATGTGATGTCCTCATCATCCCTATGTGGGAAAAGAGCCACTTACAGCCTATAAAACATTTTATTTTCTGAGGATATTAGAGGTTCCTGTGTAGGTGAGGCCATTAGTTTTATTTAAATGCTCAAAATATTTATTGAGGACATGCTTCCTCTATATTCTTTCATGATAGGATGCCCCAAATCCAATGACATTAATTAGCTACTTAAACTTTTTCCCCCCCCGGCTATGACCAAATCTCTCTGGATTTAGCAGCACAGCAAAGATTTAACAGAAAGTTTAAATGGGAAAAGCATATGAGAGGAGAAATTGTAGGATAAGATTCTGTGCCTGTTAACTGATGGCATTTATAAATTATAGCTGAGAGATGTCATATCAGTGGAAATGGAAAACAGCTTAGTGGATTATAAAAATACCCTCTATAAACCATTTTAATGCCTAATTTTTTTAAGTCTCTTATGGTAGGTGTCATAAAAATGAATTCTAGCAGAAAGGATAAAAATTTTCCCTCCATAAACTGGCTAACTGGTGATTAGAGGCTGTCAGGGAGAACAAACTCTTGACAAGGCTGAGTTTGGCTGAGGACAGCAGTCTCCTCTTTCTGGGGAGGTGAGTTTGCTTGTGGGTGAAGCAGATCCAAACCTGCAGGTTGGAATATGACTACAGCCAAGCGTCTTCCCATTCCAAGGAGGCAGTTTCTGTTGATCAGGAGGAGAGGAACACTGACGAGCAAGTGGTGGGGGCTCAACTGTGGGACAGGGACTACATCAGGGACTGTTTTGGGACAGCCTGTGAAGGGACACTGCGGAGGGACAGCAGCCCTGGAGGGAACAGGCAGGATGGCTGGAAACTGCAGTTGTGGATATGAGGTAGGAGCATGCAAAAAGATGCCCGTGGGATGTCTTGGAAGGAGCCATGAGGTGGTGTTGAACAAGAAGATGCATCCTGGTGTCTACCACACTGCAGTGACTTTGGTTCCACCACACAGGTATTTTAGTTGCCCAGTGGCCAGTGTTGTCTGGTAAGGGCCATTTCAGAGAGGTTGCTACCCTAGGTTTCCTTACTCACTCCTCTGAGGCCCCTGGGCACCTTCTGTCCCCTCCTGTGCTTTTGAAGTGCAAAGCCAACAATCGATCCGGGTTAGGATATTTAAGGCTGCAATGTTTTTTGCAGTACATTTCCAAACTGCTTGTGTAGAAAGGGTAAATGACCTACCTCTCCCTGTCCTTTCACAGCCTAGTTCCCGGGATGCATTCAAAGGCGCTTATTCTCTCGCTACCTTTGAAGGCTTTATGTCAGTCTTCCCCATAGATCCTTGTACCTCAGGCCTCTTTTGTGTTTTTTCCAGAAAAAAATCTGCATGTGGGATAGAAAATGGCATTAACTTTCCCAATGTGAGCTCACAGCAGAGCTGCATTTGCAATGTGTCATTGGGACTGTCAGGCTGTTTCCACAGGGAGGCAAGATTTCGTGTATGGACTCCAGCTGAGCACCCCATAGCACCAGTGCAGGAAAGGCAATTTCCCAAATTAAATTGCACAATACAGGATGTTGCTCAGCCTACTTCTGGGTCCTGTTCTCTGCAAGGGAGTTCATCATGACACGAGCTGAAAGGATGAGTAACAACCTTCAAACTGAAAACTTAAAAAAAAAAAATAAAATCTCATGAAGAATAATCCAAAGGCAACTTGCACACAAGTTCTCCAAACTCCAGTTGGGTTGGGAGTTTGTTTCCAGTTACTGAGAGATGAGCTGTCTTGCCTCTGGGCCTTTTCTGTTCTCTTGTATAAATCAGCCAAGGACTGACTATAAAATGAATTGGAGGGGAAAAAATGGGATTTCTCTGGCCCCTTTCCTTCCTTTCTCACTACCTTTTCCCTGTAGATGGCACAAGTCTGAGTTTTCATCTGTCCAGCTTGCACCAAAAGTACCCCAAGAAGGAGAGATCTTGGGTACACTTGATTCACATATAAGTTTTCACAGGTAAAACCAAAAGGAAGAAAAAGTGGGAGAGAGGAGAAAAGCTTTCTTACTTAAAATTAGGGGTATTATTCAGAGACAGTACTGGAGTAGTGACTTTTTACAATTTCATAGTATCACAGTGTTTGGGGTTTTTGCTAGCTCCGTAGTCATTTTATGCCCTGGAAGACCATTTTCATCTTTACAGAGTTTCCAGCCCAACTTTCTTGTAGCCTAAACCTTTTTAAACCAGGCAGCAAATAAGTAGATTGTATGATTTATTAGCACTGTTAAGCCCATCAGGTGTTTATAAAAACTCAGAGCTGCTGGTTTTGTCAGGTGGTACTGCTGTGCCCATGTAATAGCCCAGCAAAGCAGCTCAGAGTGGAGGGGAATCAGCTGTTGTTTAGGCTTTCAGAGCACCTTTTGCCTTGTCATCACCCAGTAATGGAGATAAACACCCATGTTCTCTCTGATTCCAGATGAATGTACCCAATACCCACTACTGCACACGTTCTCTGCTCTCTGCCACATTTTTGTCAGTGGGAAGTATCCGCAGTGGGTTGCAAAGTAATTCTTTGCATATACCCATAGGAGCCTACCAAGCCAAATGAGAATCCCTTTAGTACCAACTGATGAGGAAGGGTTCCAAAGTTCCAAGTTCCTGTGGACTGCACATTTTGGATGACTGGAGCAAGAAAACAAAACTATATGGTCTGGAATTTAGGTAGGTGGTTTTTTGTTGAATTTTTTTTTCCTGCTGGGTACCTGCTGTTCCATGGCACCAGGTTTTACCACACATTGATATTGTGTGATATAGGCAGAAAACTGATTCCTCAGGAGATTTCAACAAAATGGCATCTTGGGAGATGATCTCCCATTGTTTGCAACATTCCTTTACATTGAGGATTCTGGTCCTCACTCCTTTGTTACAATCATACATAAGGCTTATTGTTGTTATTTTTCAAGCTTGTCTGACCTGTTATAAACTTGTGAAACGAAACTGGAGGAAATTAAATAGTGAAATTACAAGTCTGGTGGTAGAGAAGCTGATTCCCTTTGTTTTTCGAACACTGAATTTGAACAACTCGCTTAGAAAGGCTCTCCCACAGGACAGCTCCATCATGTGAAATTCCCAAGGGATATGACAAGTGAAATAAATAGTTCATCTGCCAATGAGGTGACAGCTGGGTGATTGTATTTCTTGCTTGTAAGAGAAACCTTTTGGGTAGAAGAGTCTCACCTAGATGAGGGAGAGGGTTTTGAGGGTGTGAGTGCAAATGTCTATCTGTGTCTCCCAGCCAAACTAGAGGAGAACAAATCACTGATGGTTACTTTTGCTAGAAGTGTTTCAAAGGCATCACTGAACCATGCCCTGTGGGGAGAGCTTGCCCTGCATTCCCTCACAGGAGTAGGAGAGCTCTGTTAATACACTGAAATCCCAAGCAGCACTATGTGCTGCCATTCAAGTTTCAAGCATCCTTTTGCAAATGCTGTTGCAGTTCAGTGTGATTTTGCAGTGCTAACTCCAAAGGAAGAATGAAAGCAGGTAATCAAAAAAGGATAACATCCTCCTTGTTGAGGTTTCCAGTGTAGTGGGCTCCAGTTTGATTTATACTATAGTGGTGGGTTTGTTTTGTTTTTTTTTTTTTTTTTTTTTTTTTTTGATAGGTCATGGACAGCCCTCTGTCTGTCTCCCACTCAGAAATGTGTTCTCCATAAGTGCTCCAGCAGAAATGATGTCTGCTGGAGTCTGCAGACAGCCTGTAAAAAAAAAAAAGCTCTCAGAAGCATGATCCACATCCTATTCCTCCCTCTCCCCACACACTCATCACTGCATCTTCTCCCAGCGGAGCAGTGCTGAAGCCTAAGATACCACATTAAATGTCAGTCATTTAACTACTAGTTATTTTAGCAAATAAGAGTGGGACTGTCTCCCTGGGGTTGACTGAAAATTGTTAAAGGAGAGAACAAAAGGCAAGAAAAGAAAAGAGAAAAGAAAAGGAGAAGAAAGAGAGAAAAGAGCAGAAAGGACAAAGGGAAGCACCAGGCAGAAGGACTCGTGATGCCAGAATCTGAGAGAGACAGAGTCAGAGGAAGGCATCTCACTGGCATCAATAGGCTGGTTCCCACCAAGTGGCTCAGGGGACAATAATGAGCCCTTTGGGATGTACCTAAATTACCCAGCCTCATCCTCAAGACTGTGTTCTGACTTGGGTCTCTGGTTCTCCTGCTGCTGTTGGGAGCAGCTCTGCCACTGTCTGCACTTTGCCAGTCAGTGCCACATTTGGAAGGAAACCTTCTCCAACAAGAGGGGATGCCCCTGTGTTTGGGACGTGGCAAAAGAGCTGCTGATTAACGATATGAGAAGGATGGGAATCCTCTTTTCTTTTGACTTCTGTCTTGCTCCATATTCCCTTCTCTTTACATGATCTTCTGGAAGCCAATTAACAGTTGGTGGAACAGAAATGGAGCTGATATCTACTTATTGCCTGTAACAATTGGGAGATTTTTCTCTTGGAGAATCATGTCAGCTCTCTGTGTTGGCAGTGCAAGATTTCTCTAGATGCATATAGCATTCAGGGTGTATTAATAAGCTGTCATCTGGTTGTTCTCATGAGTTGTGTTTGTTACATTCCCTGAGGCTCTGGTTTTTCTGGCATGGAGGGCTACATGAGTTTTAAATCTGGAGTCTGTCCATGCACGACTTTCAAATTCACATTGGAGAACACTTCAGGAAGGAAAAAGCAGTTCTCAAGTCAGAAGAGCACTGTTGGTGCTGGCAGAGAACACCACAAAGCAGAGAATCCCTCCCAGGAAGCCCTGTTCTCATCCAGAATTAATCAGAATAGTTTTTTGAAAATGTGTAGGGACTGTGGATATCCTCAGTTACAACAGCTAATAGTCAGACACAGAGATTTTAATGGCATTACTCCAAGTAACCAAGAGCAGAATTGGCCCCTTGCCTGGGGATCCCAAACCTGACCACGAGTATCATCAGGAGTAATGTGTTTTTCTGAGGATAAACATGGAACCCCAATGGAAAAATCAAACCAACAAAACCAAACCCAACCCACCCTTCTTTAAATCACTGTAAAATAATAACTAGATTATTGCCTTTAGATATCTCTATTTAGTTATATCTTAAAAGGCACACCAAAATCATAACTATGTAGAAGATAAAGCCAATGTCTGCATTTTGTGTGAATAGTGCAATCACAATGATAATCTCTCTCCTGTTAACATTTCATCTGCTTGTCATTTTCAACATAGATGAGGGAGGGCAGGAAAAGTGAATTTGTGCTGGGAGTGCATGTAATATCCACTAGAAAAAACAACGCCTGACAAGCATAGCAGCCCCTTGAGAGCTTAATCATCATTGAAACTAAGTACAAAAGGAGGAAACCAAACCTTTTGTGAAAGCTTGGGGTTTTTTTAAAGAAATGAGCCAAAGCAGACTCATATTTTGTCTTGTTCAAGGCTGTTCTATGTAGATGAGAGCAAACTACTGCAACAGTCAGACAAAAAATTAATTTCACGTCATTGTCCACCAGGGTTTGGACTCACAGTATGCATTTCTAATATCTTCTAAAAATTCTTTTCTCCCAGAAATAATAAAAGGCCCATTCATATGCTGTTGTAGAAGGTCAGATAGAAAAGAAGGTTTAAGTTGGCTCTATGATTCACACCTTACTTTTAATACTCTGTTTGTATGCATAAAAAAATTGGTTGAATGTAGTTGGTACCAAATTAACCCTTACCCCTTCAGGGCTGAGCATGCAGAGCATGTTTGTAGAACAACATCTAAAAATCCCATGCTGTGTAACAGAAATGACAAGTGATAAAAGTCCATATTTGCTGGTCTTACTTGTCATTATCTGTAGAGGAGGCACCTCTTTTTCAAGATGACACAGGAACACAAAAGCTGTTATACTGAGCCCAAATAAAGATCAAGCTACCCAGTGCACTGTCTATGATAATTGGGTATAGCAACCATTTAAGGGAGAGTATAAAAGATACTGCCTCCTGTTTTGATGTTATATAATGTAAAGTTATATTATATATAATTATATGTATTATTATATGTGTAATATATAATGCTAGAATTTACATCCAGAGTATCTTATTTAATAGCCAGCAGCAGAGCAACCCCCTGAGCATTAGTAATCTCAAAATTCATTTATGTTGAGGCTCATCTGGCACAGAATTCCAGGACTTAATGTTGTATCATTTGGGAAAATACCTGTTTGGTTTTAAATCCACTGCCTGTTCTTTTCTGGGTTTTCCCATAAATCTTGTCCTTTGAGAAATGAAGAACATCTATTATTATTATTACTACCTTATTCCCCTTTCCAAACCATTCCTGATTTTATGGGTCTCTATCAACCCCTTGGCATTCATCTCTTTTTCAGTCTGCACAGTTCTAGTGTCCTTAGTGTCCAAATATCTCAAGTCATCCGTGATCCTGAAAGTTGTTTTAACCTTTTGATGCCTTTTTGCATTCTACAGTACCCACTGGGACACATGGAAGGGTTTTATCTGCTCTTTGGCCCTTTCATAGGTTGGAAACTCTCTGCCCTTACACCTTGCAGGGTTTGCTGTTCTACAAGTTCCTCGTGGTCCTGATTTTTAATAGTGCACTATTCATATCTCCAGGATGTGATCAAATGGGCATGTAAATGGAGACAGATGCCTCTTGTGGCACCTGTAATGGACTGTTTCAGCCATTAGATCTGTAGGAATCATTTTTCCAAGGCCTCCTTCTCTCCAGGGGGAGAACTGTTGCATTATTCATGGTCGCTATTTCCACTGTAAACTCTTGTCTCATGATTACAGCCTGCCACACTTTCCCCCCTCAGTTTCCTCCCCCAATTCTCTTGCACTTTCATGTTTCTTGCTCCTTTGCGATGCTGAAGGTGTGCCTCCTTGAAGTGCTCACGGAGAAAGCATTCTGTCCTGAGAAGAACACAGAGCTCCAGCAGCCTCTCTGTGTGTCTGACGAACAAGGCAGTGCCCCCCCCTTTCTGCATATGCATTTTGTCCCATCAGCAATGGAGCTGATTTCACTTTCATGTTTAAAAGAATGGGAAAGTACACACTCACCTCCCCTCACTTATAGCCAAAGGGAGTGATTTGGTAGCTGGCTTGAATATCTTGTATCACAATAGTCTACTGCTTCAAATTTTATGCCATACGGGAGTAATTCGGATAGCCTGGAACAACTTCATCCTGGATGTAACAAGGATAAAAACTTTATAAGTCTCTTTGGATTGCCTTAGCCTTTTGCATGATTTCTTACTAAGTAATTGATTTAGAAAATAGTAGGAATAGAAAAATATGCCCCTAATGGGAGAGCACTGCAATTTTCCATGTCTTTGTTATACATAACTTTCATGTGTATTTAAATGAGTAGCATCAGCATAGAGCCAGGAGATATTATGTAGAAAAATAAGTGTTTTGGGAGTGTCTGATGAATAAAAATAAGAATATTTTGGAAGATCTGACCTTGCAAACATTTAAGCACAAAACTGTTACCATAACCTTGCTCAAGCCCTTTCCTTACCAGGGGCTGTGGGATCTTGGATACGAGCCCATCTTTTCTCTGCAGCAGCATCCCAAGCCATCCTTCCAATCTTTTCTCAGCTCTGTTCCTGCTTTACTAACAAGACAAATTTAGACATTAAAATAGAGATAAAACAGTATTATAGGAATGTGAGGGGATTGAGAAGTAATTTTCCATTTCTATAATGATTTTTATTCTGACATTTCCAGAAACATATGGCCCCATGTTCTGCAAGCAGTTTCTTAGGATGTGCTGTCCCTCTGCCTTGCTTCCCAGAACTCACAGTCCCCCACACACATGCTCACACCAACGTGCAATGATGCCCAGCATTGCATTCCAGTCTGTTGCCAGTGGGGAAGGTGGGATCTGTGCATCCCATCCTCTGGGTTCCTCTGGAGTTCAGTCCTTCTTCCTTCAGGAACAGAAGCTTATTAAGACATGCCGCTGTGTGGCTTAAATGATCTGCTTTAAAGGAGGCAGATTAGGACCAGCAGGCCTAGTCTCATGGTTTTCCCTGAGTTCAAGAGCTCAGGTTCCAACTGTTCCTCTGGTGCTCTGGGCAGCTCTGCAGTCTGAACAGGTCTATGAGCTGCCACCTCTGCAGCAGCTCGCAGGCTGGGAATCGGAAGAGATTTCACTGAAAACCTTCCTTTCCCATTTTCCCTCATTTGCAATATGTCATGTAGGTCTGAGTAGCCGAAAGAACAGAAGGGCAGGGGTTCACAAGTGCTTCACTGGTCTGAGCAGGCAGAACTGCTGATTCCATGTGCTGCTGGTGGCAGATAAGTCAAAAACAGCAGCAGATCTTGCAACAGGAGCCCTGTTGCTAAGGAGAACCCTCTGCAAGGCGGGAGAGAGGAGTCTCCAAAACATTCGCAGATACCCAGGGTGTCCCTGTGAACGACTCTGTCTGCACAGAGCTTCTATGCCCAGCCACTGCAGACAAAGGGGATTGCAGTAGAAATTTAAGTAGCTTTTTGGGTCCAGGTCCTTATATCATCTGTGCTTTGTGTGGCTCTCCTGGATTGCATGTAAATTTTTTAAACCCAAATAATATGAAATATATAAGAAAATACATATATGAAAACTCTGAGAAGAATCCAACTGGTTTTAATATTGATTGTCCCAAAGACCATTTCATACAGCAACAACCACCCCCTTTTTGTATTCTTTTTCCTGCTCAAGCTATTTTTTCAGGAAAAGATGGTGTGGGCGTGGGAATCAGAGCTGAGGGAGGATCATGTAAAGCTGAAGGAATTGGAGGGCAGGTGATGGGGAGGAAAAAAAAACATTACCTGCATGTGTCTCTTGTGGCATCAGGACTGGCATCTTGTGGCATCAGGACCACCAGAGCAAGGGGTGCTATGAACCCCTCCTGGTGTGGCAGATGCAGGGATGCCTGAGGGCAGCGGGATGCTGCTGTGCCGGCAGGGGCCGTCTGAAACGCAGCTATTTTCAGTCCATGGTAGACGGGGCTGTGGCTGCCAAACAGACGGTTCCTGACCTCCCAGCAGGTATCCCAGGAGAGAGCAGTTTGCAAGCACAGCAGCTACCTGAGCCTGCCGTTTGCTGTGGCACCGTTTCCTCGAAATTCCCCCCTCCCCAGCCCTGGAAGCGGCACTTCCAGGAACGATTTCTCCACCTCCCACATGCAGAACCAGAAAGCCCATTTTGCTTTCAGATCACTGAAATTGGAGGGGAACATCCAACCTCACTACGCAGTTCTGCTAATGAAGCTGCTGAGAGTAATTAAACTGGAGCAATATCTGTTATAATATTTGGAATAAGGCTTGCTGGGGATAATTATGCCACTCAGCTCTCTCTGTATCCCCCAACATACCGACCTGTGCCCAGCACCCCTGGCAGAGTAATAGCAGCTTTGTTGTACCTCTCATCCTAAAGAAAGCCTGTGCTGAGGCTCAGTCTCTGTGCAGCACTCAGGTCCCCCTGGACACTGACCCAAGCTGTGAAATTCAGTCTCAGCACCAGGGAGATCTGGGGGCTGCTGTCTCTGCTCACCAGCACGAGGGAAGTGGTGACGGGTTTCAGAGAGCACTTTCATTCCTGTATGTCTGTGTCCTTGGCTTTTTCTGTGATGAAAGTGCAGAAATAAAGGGTTAGGAGCAAACTGCCCCAACACATGAAGAGCAGTAGTTCATCAGTGTCTCTGCTGTCCCCCTGCCATCAGCTACACCATCCCACCCCACATGGGCTGAGTGACCCACATTGTACCAGCTTGTGGCTCCCAGCCCCAGCCTGCTCCCTGAGGATTTTGCCTTTTCTTTCCCAATCCAAGAAGGTTTATTTTGAGATTGGAAACCTCAAAGGCATCCCTCTTCTGCCCTGCTGCCAACAGTGCTCCCTTGCTCATCAGCTGGCATACCCTGCCTGCTGTTATCTCCATTATAAAATCACAGAATGAGTTATGCAACATAAAATCATCCTGGGTGAGTTTTGATCTCATTTACACCTCTGTGAATCAGAAGCGGTTTTTTGGTTATGATTTTTGTTGCTGGTCTTGCAAAAGGGAAGATGACTCGGAGCTCCCCTGAGCTTTCAGGAGGAAAGTTAGAGTAGGAGAAAAAGGACTGAAAAAATGAAAGAGTGTTATATGAACAGGGAACTTCTCTTTCCTGCAAAGGCTACTTTGTTTGTCACCCCATCCTTTAAGAGTGATCTCTTGCATTCCTGATTCTGTGTTCTGGCTCAGGTCAGTAAAAAGGTGCATTGAGTTGCAGTCACAGAAAAGAAGGTGCTAATTTCTCTTTTCTCTCTGAATTCCTTCAGAAGCCAATTTTATTTCTCCAGAGTCTTGATAATGGAACGTTGTAAGGAATTTTTTTGTTATTCCCTTTTCTGGATATGTTTATCCAAATCAAACTTGATACTTTAGAAAATAAGAGAATCTGATAGGAGAACCCAAGCCCACTAATTTAGGAAATTCTGTAGGTCAGTCAAGGTATTCAAGCATGATTCAGCTACAGTGTTTTTGTGTCTGACACAGGATGGAGGGATGTCTGCCACCAATGCTTTTGTTGACCGAGGTCCATGGGTGGCTGGTACAACCTCCCAAGGCACCTCCTGGCCCAAATCTCTATGAAGTTTTTATGAAAATGCAGGAGAACAGCAGGCTATTTCATGCTATGTCAGCAGAAATTTTTTTTGCTCTGGGAAAAAAGGGACTTGGCAGCTGTGGGGATTGTTAAGGTCTGCATTACCAAGGCATCTTCCAGGCAAAGTGATTTACTTCATAGGGCCATATTACTGCTCAATGATTGCATAAATAACCATGTTTTCTTTTCAAGGCAGCGAGTAATGGCCCTGGAAATGCTGTGCAGCTGTATAACCTCTACAAACTCTCGTAGTCCTTCAGAGACTCTTGATTTTTTCCCCGTTGCCCCTCTGACTCAGTCTTTTTAATGATATTTATAGGATTTAATAAGGAACTCCAAATTGCCTTGGTAAACCACTGATTCCTGCATGTGGGTAAATTGACTCTTTGTTAGTCTTTGTGGATTATCCTCCTCTCAGAGCTAGTGTAGAGAATGTGCTTCAATGTACAATATATCCCATCTTTTGAAATTCATGAAGGATTTTTTTCTTTACCTTCTGTGTTTCATTTCTCTAGACCAGGTACTGTCAAAACCTTGAAATCTGCTGGCTCTTACATCTTCTCTATGAAAAAAAAACCCAACAACAGTTGGAGAGAATTCACCCAGCAGGTGTGTGCAACACATGGATCACAACCTTTACACCTCACTGTGCATCCAGATGTGTGCGTGGTTAACTCTCAACAGCCAAACAGGCTGACCTTACACCATGGGCAGGGGTGAGATGCTGAAAGCCAGCAGCAGCCTGATGCTGAGCCAGGACTCGGGCAATAGGATGAGTTCATAGCGATGGATATGGCTGAGGAGCCTTTTGTAACTGCAACAACTGTTCTCTATCCTGCCTGGTACTGCTCTGTGGAAGTCCTCAGTTAATAGCTGTTGGGTTCCTGAAGCCATAAGCTTGTTTTACAAGTCATGCATTTTTAATACTATGTTGAATTTGAGGCTTCTTTTCATTAATCTCTCCCTTTTTAGCACTGAAAACTCATATTTTTATATTTTTTTTCCCTCCTGAAGTTGAAAGTCTGTACCTTACTGAAAAAGAAAAAGAGATATATGACTCAATCAAATGACTGCAGGACTCTAGATTTTATAGACCTCTGTCACCCTTGCAAGCCCTGTCCTGAGACTACAAGAGCCAGTAGGACTGTTTGCATCCCCGATTCAGTGATGAAACCCCATGTGTCAATTTTCAGTGAGAAAAATATCCTTGAATGCCATTGCAGGTGGTTTATGTAAAGCTCTGTCTCAGTCCTTACTGCTGTGAATTTGGGCCAGCTCTTAGAGCAGAGATGGAGGGACCTAATCACTGGAGACATTCTGTTTCTGTGTAAATGATTTTATGGCCATTGCAAGGTCTTCTGCAGTTGCTGTAACACCACTTTAGGAACAAATCCACTTAGAGAGAAGCTGATGGATGCTGAATCATGGAAAGGAAACAGCAGCTTGTGAGATTCCAAACACCACAATCTGGGGATCTCCGTCTTGAAGGGAGCTGCAAAATTACTGTACTCACAAATGGGGATGAAATCTCCTATGGAGTTCAGTATGAATATCTCTTGCTGCCAAGACATTCTCCCTTTAATTAATATTTCATTCTGTTGATGCACCTTGTCCACTTATTTTCCCAGATGTTTGCAGTGTGGATTTCCCAATTGTTTCCTTGGGGCACTTGCAAAATCAAGATCTCACATCTGAGGAGTTCCTTGCAGCTCAATTAGTGAAATTTCTGGGTGAAAAATGTATGCACTTTTAATTAAAAAAAAAAAAATTACCCAGCAAAACTAGCCTGGAGGTAGTTTGAAAGTAAGAGGAATGTTTTGCTAAAAAATGAAGGAAGAAAAGCCCCAAACCCCCAGTGGATTAGTAGTTACAGCACTGTATGTCCAGAAACTACTAGAAACCTTTTCCCAGTGATGGATAATGGGGAACCTGTCATCATATAAAAAATGTCACCTTATAAAATTGTTAAAAGCTGAAATCACAGCAGACCTGAGCTGCTGGAAGACCTTCCCTAACTGAGTTGCAACAGAGAGCACAGCATCCTCCTCAGCCCTGGGACCAGCTGAGTTTGAGAAGGGATTATTCTTTGGGCAGACCAGCACAAAGCTGTGGTATTGCCTCTGTTTGCTCTGCCTTAAGCTGGAGCATGGACCTGTATTGGTTCAGATCCTGCAGTTTATGTAAAATTAATCCTGAGCTGAAGTGGAGAACTCTCATAGTTCTCAGAGGGTCTTATTTCTTTTTCCCTGCAACTGGTGCCAGACTAGAGCTTTCTCCCAGGTTATTCTACAGCCTGGGAAAGGCAAGCCTGCACATCTATGCTTTGCAACACCACAGTGAGGACTTCCTTATGCTTGGTATTTGCAAAGAGGTGAATAAATTCACCAGTGCCTGACCAAAAATCCCAACATGAAGACAACATGATGCACTTCAGGTACTGTTTATACAAGGTTTTGGCAGAAGGCATCTATGTGGAAGTGCTGGTGTGGAAATCTGGGGAAGCTGCAGTCTGTGTCTTACTTGTATTGAGCCCCCTCTGGTCCCCTGCTGTGGTGGCCCCTGTGCCACCAGGCAACCCTCCTTAGCAAGTGGCACAGAGAGTCTCTGTGCCACTGGCAGTGACACCAGTGGTTTTTGTTTTGAGCAGAACTGCCGTGGGACTTGATGGGATACCCTGTGCAGAGCTACCCTCATTCCGTCTGCACTTTGCTGAGGCACAGCAGCTTCTGGCCAAGGCAGACACACACTGTGGGCTAAGTGTGAGGCAGGTGCCTGGTTGTCCTTTCTGCACGTACCAGATTGCTGCACAGTTCACACAACAGACTGGCAGTGCCTCCCACCCGCTCAGCTGTCATGTAAGAGGCTGACAGGGCCCAGCTCAGTCCCTGTGACCCAGCTTGTGCCCTCAATTCTGTCCTTACTACCACCTTTATCCTGAATGGACCTGTTGGCCTCAGTGGGGTTACTGGTGACCAGATTTACACAGCAGAATTAGTTTTTAGCAAGGGGCTTCTCGGGTAGAGAACATTTTGCTAATGTTTGCTTTGGGGTGCTGAGAAGCTGGGAAAAAAAAAGGTAATGAAGATAAAGAGAGAGAGGGATAGAAGCTGTTGAGAGATGGTAAATAAGCCATGGGGAGCAGGGGTCTCCTTCTGCATGGCTATTCCTCTTGGAGTTACTGCAGGGATTCCTGTACTCAGCTGATGAGTCCTCTGAGTAGCATCAGTGCTCGCCAATGTGACTGGGTGTTGAGAAAGGCAAAAAGCTTAGTTGAATGTCAAGGAAGGTTTAGATTGGGTATTAGGAAAAGGTTCTTCACCCAGAGGGTGGCTGGGCACTGGAACAGGTTCTCAAGGGTCACAGCACCAAGTCTGATGGAGTTCAAGACAAACAGTGCTCTCAGGCACTTGGTGGGATTCACGGGACTGTCCTGTGCAGAGCCAGGAGCTGGACTTTGATGATCCTTGTGGGTCACTTCCAACTCTGGATATTCTATGATTCCATAATTCTATGATCCTGTGAATGTGAACCTCAGAGGACGACTTTGTGCTGATGAAAAACCTTTCCCAAAGAGGAAAGTGACAGTTTTCTGTCATACCTCTTCCCTTCCCACAATATGTCCAGTCCTGAGGGCCACTCAACTTTTCATTGGAATTACGATGGCCACTGTGCAGCTCACTAGCCCTATACTTCTACTGATGAGAAAACATAGGGGGAATTATTTCCTTCTGGCACTGGCTGCTTGGAAGCATTTTGAATATATTTAGGAAGAAGAGTTTAGAAGAAAAATTCATGAGTTTGAATGTATAGTGTTTGAAGTGGGAGAGGGGCACAGTATGAACCCCGTTCCTCCTGTTTTCCCTGCTGAAGATCAGAGGAAACAGCATATGAGAAATGGGAAGGAAAGCAATGAGATAGAAATTGAGGGTGGAGGGGTTGAGAGAGAGCATTGATTGGCAGGTCCTTTCCTGATGGATTTGTTTTTAAAGAGAAATCACAAAAGTACAGGGCAGACCATGCCCAGAGAAGGAGCAAAGGAGATGCTACCCACTGCCCCTGATTTTTCTCTCAGGCAAATCTCTCCATCACAGCTCCTGACTTTGCAGCATGAGATGCAGGATTTTGTAGACAGAGAAAATTGTGGCTGATCACAGTTTGTAGGGAAGCCCTCATGTTTTTGTTTCTCTTGCCAGCATCTCCCTTGAAATGTAAATAAATAGGGTTGGAGACATACATAATGAGACCCAAGGGTAAGGGACTAAAAATCCAACATCATGTTTTCTTTGGCTGCATTTCTGAAAAGAAAAAAAAAAAAAGCTAGATGAGGAACGATATAAAAAGAAATCAGACCAGTTCTGCACATAGGAAAGCTTGGAGCTGCTGTAGAGAAGCAGTGGTGTGCAAACTAATGAGTAAACAAACACAAACAGTGGTGTACGCTGCCTACAAAGGCCTCCTTCCACCTCAGATTTGAAAGCAGATTCCTACCCACACCTGGGCAAAGCCTACTTTGAAATTTTCAGCTGCAAACAGTAGTGAACTGCACGGTTAGTGGACAGGGGATTTTTCAATAGTCCTTGCAAAACCTCTCTGAGCCTCGTTTCTTTCCAACTCTTCTGCTGCCTCAAAATCCAGCAATGGCTAAAACAGCCATTGCATTTTAGCTATAGACTACACCTGCCCAGGGAGGAAGGCAGGGTACAAAAGCTGTTTTCTAGGGAGAGGATCTCTGAGCAGGAAACCAGTGGAATGATCCTTCTCCTGATGTCCCAATACCTGAGGCAGTCACCTCATTTCACACGTTAGGAGCCAAGTGAATGCATCTCTTTGCAGCTGTGTGTGCTGGGCTGGGGTTGCAATCCTGAGGATGCATCTGCTGAACAGCAGCAGCAGGTCTGCAGTCACCAGCAAAGAGTTAGAACTAACTGCCTGGGAAAAGGATCAAAGGGAGATCTTTTTACATCGTGTTTCTTCACGAAGATTGTTCCTCTACACTTGGTACCCCTTCTCTCTAGAGCCTTGCTTTTGATGTTGCATATGGCATCATATTAATAGGAGTGCAGATGGGCTTTCCTGCTAGCCAAGCTGCCAATAAACAAGGTGAATTTCAAGGTGAATTTCAAGGTGTATCCCCTCCTTGTGTGGATTTCTGTGGGAACCACTGCTGCTCTCAGGCCTCTTGGGCTGAGCAGTCCTGCAATGACTGCCTCGGCTCCCTGCAGGTGCCCTGGTGGGACGAGCACAAACCAATAAACATTTGATTTCCAGCAGTTTGCTTCAGCGCAGTTTGCTCCATGTTTCAGCACTAGTGCCTCTGTCTGGGAAGCAGGCAGGGAACCACTTAGCTGCTCCATGTCAAAGTCAGCTTCAGTTCTGCTCTGCCCTGCCCTCTTCCTCCCCTTGATGCTGCTTCACGGCACAGGAATCCTGCCTGGCCATACTCAATTACAGATGTCTTTTGGGCACTAAGCAGCTGACATCAAGGAAAGCATTGTTGCCAATCAGCGTGGTAGTACAGAAACCCCTCTTGTCAGGAAGAAAATAAATGTGAAACAATCCTTGTTTTACAAAAGGGAAACCTGCAGAAGCTATTTACACATTTCAGGGAGGGCACATGTGACTCTAATGCTGTTGTACCAGGGATGGAGGAGCCATGCATGCAGTGTTTGCAAGAGAAATACACAGTGAATGTGTCACTTGCTGGTCCCAAGTGCCCATTCCTAATTTGTTCAATTTGATACACCAAATACCTGAGTGTCTACTTAACTTTTACCTAACTCAGAGTGAACAGAGTGTTGCTGCTGTCTGCACCAGCCCTCGCAAAGGGAGCACAGGGTCACACTGGGAGCAAGCCACTAGTCATCACCTCAGGTGTAGGGAAATTTTGGATGCCCCCAAAGCACATCCTAGGGTGCCTGGAGCTGTCAGGTACTGCCCCATATACCTGGCTATGCTGTCCATCCACATGTGCCACAGGCAAAGAGCAGACAGAAGATGTTGCCTACTCAGATAGGACCTCTCAATCCTCACTCATGTTTGGTGTATTTTGCTGTCTTGCTGTTCAGGGTTAATATTGTGTCTGTATGGTGAGTGGGCAGAGGGCTGAATGGCAGTGATTTCCTGTGGAGCACTTGGGTAACTGCCCTGCCTTCTTTTTGGGGGGCATTTTTTTTTAGAATATTTGCAAAGACTTGAAAAGAAGAAAAGAAAATCCAGACAGAGGCAGTTGCTCAGGAGAGACTTTGCAGTCAGGTCAGTGAGTGTAGGTTCATGGACCCACTATGGATCTCCTTCCCAGCACCACGGTCCAGCAGCTGCATATGAGCAAAGCCTGCACTGCTGCTGAGTGTCTTCAGCTCATTGAGTTCCAGTTTCACCGAAAAAAATGGGTAGACAGCCTTTGGAGCAATGAAATATGTCATTGGCCTTTGCATGGGAGTCGAAGATCTAGCTGGAGTTTGGGAATTATTGTATGACTGCAAGACAAAGGTAACTACCCACAGCCCTCAATGTATCGTCCCCTTCTGCCCATTCAAAGGAGTGACAAGTACTCATGAGCAGCAAAACTCACACTGAATTCATAGCTGAAGAGAACAGATGTGACTTTTCAAATAGCCTTCTGGATCTTTTTAATAGAGCACTGTAAATGAGTCCATTAATTATAACAACAAGGAGAGTAACACCAAGTATTTTCCCTGGTGTTTCACAGCTTGCAGAGCTAGAACAAATCCTCCGTGCCAGCAGCCTCCAGTGGTTTTGAACATGAGCTTAGAAGCCAGGAACACCTGGTTCTTTCATCAGCTTTGATACAGACTCATTGTGTGACATCCAAAAAGTCTCTTGAAGTTTGTTTTTGGGAGGTACTGAGCGATTGCTGCTGCTCAGCAGATCTGAAACCAGCCCAGCCCGGTCCTTCGTAAAACACAGCCCACAACTCCTTTGAGCTCGTGGAATGAGAGGCACGTTATGAATGCAAAGTTTATTATACATCTACCGTGCAGTGTCATGTGGACTCGTAGCATAGTAAACACTGCAGATATTCCAAAGGCACAAAATCTCATCTGTAGTAAACACATTCTGAAGCTCGTCGCTGAATTCTCTAAGCCTGTGATGTCCCTGCACAGATTTTGGTTGAGTTTTGGCCCTTGAAGGTATTTGTAGACTACTGGCATATCCCTCTACTGAATCTCTGCCAGATCCATCAGTTCCAGGCCCTTCTGTCACCAACACAGCAGATGCACTCAAAGTTACGAAGCCCAGAGTAAGCAAAACTAAAGTGTTTAATCTATTATTAATCAGTCAGTTGCAGAAATGATAGGGCTCTGGGGGACCTCAGAAAGACATCAATATTTATGGCCTCGTTAGCAAATGCCACCTTTTTTTTTTTTTTTAAAGAGACAACAGGATTATGAAGGATGTTTATGTTTCCAGTCATTCCATAAAGAGGCAATGTCATGTTTTGGGACAGGATGGCTCAGAACAAGGTATTTAATATTTATCACAAAGTATCGAGACTTCCACTGTGCTTCTGTTCTTGGTCTTGCATTCAAGATTTCACCTTCTCGAGAAGCAATGACCAAAGCTGAAATCAGAGCCCCAGTTACTCCAAGCTGTCCTCCAGGGAATTTTTGAAAATTAAAAGATAAAATCTCTCTAATTCCATTTACCAAGATAAATTATATAAATTCCAGAAAAGAGAAGCAATGAAATACGATTTCAGTTCCAAAAGAGCTCCACCTATTATAGGCAGTTTTTTTTCTGGATTAGGCTAAATTTAGATTGGACATTAGGAAAAATTTCTTCACTGTAGGGCTTGTCAAGCATCAGAACAGGCTGCTCAGGGTAGTGGTTAAGTCACAATCCCTGAAGGTATTTAAAAGATGTATAGATGTGGTACTTAGGGGCATGGTTTAGTGGTGGACTTGGCTGTGTTAACAATTGGAATCAACGATCCTAAAGCTCTTTTCCAACCTAAACAATTCTATAATTCTATAAACAACTCATCCTGCAGGGCTTGTGCTTTGCAGTTCTTGCTTGAGTTTGTTCATTGACACTTTTTGCACCCACCCCAGCGATGCTGATTTTACTGTGACTGTTATCCCTGGCACCCAACCTTCTTAGCTCGGTTAGTTTCTACCTTCAAATACCCCATGAGTTGGTTTCTTTCACACATTGTGTTTTGGTTGGGGTTGGTTTTTTATTTGTTTTGTTTTTTCTTTGTTTTTTTGGGGGTTTGTTTGTTTGATTGATTGATTGATTTGGTGTCTTTTCAATTACTTTTCTTCTCTTCACAGTTTTATTTTAATTAATTTTTTTTTAGTTCTCTTTGCAGTTTTTTAATTTTTGTTAAGGTTTATTCTTCTGCTCCTCTGGAGTAGAAGAATAATCTCTCTCATCTCAAGAACACTTCAATGCCAGCATCACTAAAGCAACCTCTTGGTTGAACATTTTTTTTCTGTTTCATGCAAGAGATGTTGAGGAAGAGAGCAGTGGAGCAGGGAGACTAAAATCCAGGGGGGAATGAGAGGATAAAGTAAATAAATCAGAGAATAGCACTGTGAAAGAACATGTACTTGAATGGGGCAAAGAAAAGAGCAAGAGAGAGAACATTGCAAAGCAAAGAAACAGTGGCCAGCCCTCAGTTAATGCAGAGCTGCCTTCAGGTAACTGAGCTCATCACTTATCCCTACTCACACTTGTACTTCCCTTGATGTCTATTGATCCAGTCACTGATTTTCCCTCTTTCATACCAGGCACAGACTTTTCTAAATAGGAAAATGAGGTGTCCTGCACATCAATTCACCTTCTAATCAATGTGCAAAGATAAAATCCAC
This sequence comes from Pipra filicauda, assembly GCF_003945595.2. Lineage (NCBI taxonomy): Eukaryota > Metazoa > Chordata > Aves > Passeriformes > Pipridae > Pipra > Pipra filicauda. The sequence continues at coordinate 174,678 of NW_024104532.1, forward strand.
CAACCTGGGCTGAGTCCAGCAGCAAAAAGCCATTATGGACCAAGGGAGGATCTCTCCCCATGCAATTTGACAGTACAAAGTCTTGTGGCATCTCCAAATTGTTTTACAAGATCTGGCAGCTTTTCAAGAGCTCCCTACACTGGGCATTCCCCATCTTTAATCTCTTTCCCTGGAGCTTGAAACTGTTCTCCTTGTACATGTGAGACCTGTAATCACTGTGGTTGGAGACTGGTTCATTGTGCTCTTTGTGTGCAAGGAAATCAGATGTTTTTTTACTTCTTTGGTTTCAAAGTACTCAGGGCTTTCCTTAGTTTTCCTCCATCCTTTAATTTGACTTTGCTTTATGATTTTGTCTTGGAGTTTTGTGCTCACTGAACTGTATAGTGGCCAATGCCAATGCACCACTTCTCCTCCAACATTTTTTCCCCCATTGCTGTATCCTAGACCATTGCAGATAATCACAGGTTTCTGTCTAGAGGTGTTTGAAAGCTTGTGGAAAATTTTCTCATTCAAAATAGGTTTTTCCCATAAAAGATTTTTCCCCCTCAAGGAAATAGTAGTTTCAATAAATGTTTACTATCATTTTACCATTCCAAATCTGAAATAAAAGGTAAATGTGGAGATTTTCTATGTATGCTCACACTTTTTGCCAGTTTGCCACTTACCTCCCACCTACCAGTTGGAAAACAGAAAAAAATCCCAGCATACAATGCCAATCTTCACCTATTTTCATATTTCTCTGTTCTCCCATCTTCTGTCTGCAGAGAGAAAAGTACTAAAGAAATAAAATTATTTTATCAGTTTCTCCGAACAAAAGGAAAATTAAGGCTACTTGAAACAGCACAAACCTAAATAGTCTTGTTTTATTTTGATATTTTCAGCAGGAAAAAACCCACAATAATTAATGCTTTTTTTTTTGAGTGTGACTTCTAAAGAGGAGAAAGTAAACCGGTAGTTCTATTCGCCAAACTTTCCTCATAGTTTCCTCAAACTTTTCTTCTGAGTTTTATGGTTAGAAAAAAAAGAGACCAATTCAAAAATTTAGGTGAACTTCATAAATGATCAATTTGGAAAAGTCCGAATGGAGGAAAGCATCTTCCCACCCTCACTCCCTCCTTTCCCCTTTGCTCTGTCAGCTTCTGGGAGAATCACTGAAGTTGCTCCTTGAAGCTCTGCCAGGGGCTTTGCGTCTCCTCCTGCCCCTGCAGCCCTCTCTGCCCGGTGGGCCCTTGGTTGCCCTCACACTACACTGTAATAAATGACACCCAGACTTTGATAAAAGGCACACTTTAATAAATTCTCTGTTTACAAAGACATGAAGTTTTTTTTAAAGTCATTGAATTCAGCGTAAGCAGAGTTTGCTCAGTCCCACGGGGCAGAGCTCTATGTTTGATAATGTGAGACATAGAAACTTTCAAATGTCTTGGTTTTCTCTACCCCTTTCAAAAGAGACTGTTTCATCTTTATGCAAATGGTAGGGACCTTTATGTCTGCTGCTTCTCTCACAGTGCTCAGCCAGCATCTCCTTCATCTGCCATACCCAGTATAGGGAAGGAAAGCATCAGGCAGTCTTGCTCCTGGGAGGATAATGACTCGTGCAGTAGTGCTTGCAGTCCACTAAATATTCATTTCCCTTTGGTTTTTTTGTATCTGTATTACAGATATGTAATTCCTATCAGGCGAGTCAGGTGTTCAGTGTCTCTGGAGACAGCTGAACAGTGGGGGCGGGAGACTCTGCGAGGGTAAATGTGTGCTGAGGAAATGCGAGTGTGGTTTCTGCACACCACAGCGATCGAGAGAGATCCCTGGGTGCTGCACCTGCACTTCTGCACAGAGCAGGGAGCTCTCTGCTCCTGCTCATCTACATTTTCCTACCCCACTGCTGCAGGTGGGAAGACAAAGGAAAGACACAAAGTGCTTTTGCACTATTAGCCTCTGATGATAGAAATAGTTTGCTGGTGTGAGGGGCTGCGACTGAGCCCGAACTCTACAGCGAGCACAGGAAGGGACCTCAGGGTCACCAGGTTGTGCACTCAGACAAAAATGATGCTATAGCTGAAACCAGCTCTGCTTTTGCTTTGGGATGCTCCCTTTGGAAAGCAATACCCGAGATGCTCTCCTCTCATGGTTACAAACCTCTCTGTGGTTCACAGCCTGCATTTATTCATGACTAGTTTATTTTCAGTTGTTCTCATGCCAATGTTGTCCTTTAGCATCAATAGCTCTTCTCTGGTGTTTACCCCTCCGATGTTTTTATAAATAGCAACCCATCCCCCCTCAGCCTTTGCTTCCCTGCACTAAACATGCCAGGTCTTTTAAATCTCTCCTCATGTGACGACCTCTTCATTTTCCAGGACAGTTACCCAAATATCCAAGGTTATACCCCAAAATACCTTGTTTACACTGGTTTATCTCACTTTAAAAAAATGCTGTTTTTACTGCACTGATGTTCACATGCACATGTCTGACTTAGGGAAAAATACATGCTTCAAGCAAAGGGATAATGGGGGGTGTGACACAGAAAAGTTCCTGTGTGTGTAAAGCACGCTGTGGATGCATGTGGAGGGATGCTGTCAGCGGGATCGTGTGTGTGAGACTGAAAAGGATTACTCAGTGTGTGAGGGGGTGTTGTAAGAAGGATTTTGAGGTGTGTGACACTGAGAAGGATTAGTCTCTGTGTAAAAAAGTGTGTGTGTGTGTAGAAGAGAGGGAAGATAAGCATGGCACGTGGAGAGAGATTAGCCCAAGCGTCTGTGAGCAGGGTGATAAGGGAGGGCTGTGTGTGAGAACAGCGCTGTAAAAAGCTGGGATTTAGCTAATGGAAGGATTTCTGTCTGTGTGTGTGTGTGTGGCACATGTGTGCAACTCTCTGGGTGGGACGTGGAAAGGAGAATTTGGGAGATGTGTGGCAGAAGGAATTTGGGTGTGCTGGGAGGGCTCCCTTCAGCGGGTTGTGTGCCTGTGCCCTCAGCAAGCTGGGCAATAGTGAGCAATGGCACAGTTGCTCACAGCCATGCACGTGTGGGATGCAGTGCAGGGACTCATGAAGGGCTCCTGCACAGGGACAGGGTCACGGAAAAAGCCAACATATCCCGTGGGCAGGAAGGATTGAGGGGCCTCATGCAGAGGTGCTCACCTGGAGGGTGACAAAGCAGGGATGAAGCTGTGGTACAGGGAGAGGCAAGGCTGTGTCTGTGGGAGCAGGGGGCAGGTGAGCAGAGGGCTGACGACTCAAACTGTGGCAGAGAGGGAAACATTCCCCTGTGAACAGGACAGGACAGAGGGTATGTGCTGTGCTGTGCTGTGCTGAGCAGAGGTTGTCCAGGTGCACAGCAAATGCAGTGTAATTGTGTGTTTCTCAGGAGATGTGGCTCTGGGAGTGCCTAAACAGCCTGTCTGCAGCTGAGTGTGAACGCTGGCAATATTTCCACTGACTCGATGGTCTCCACCTTTCACCTCAGATTTATCCCTGCTGTGCCAGCAGTCATAGAGCAGTTTACAGTCCAGAGCAGGGGTAGGAGGGTTGATTGCATCCCAACATTTATTTTCTAAAATTCTGAATTAACAGTAAAACTTTTCCCACTTCTTTTTTTCCATGGGAAAATCAGGGTGTTTTGTCAAAACAAGCAACCTCCTACTTTTGACCAAGCTTCAGTTTTCCTTTGAAGGGGAAAAAAAGGTGATGAGAAATTTCAGCTAGCTTTATTATCTGTCTTTATTGGACCTGTTCCATTGGCATTAGTTTCATCTCAGAGATGCTAAAAGTAAAGCCTACCAAAGTTTTTATAGAAAAATGAACTAAAATACCTTGAGTTGTCTAGGGTAACTTCCTTCTAAAAAGTTGATCCTTAGCTTGTCCAGTGGACCATTTGAATGTTTGCTTTCAGTTTAATGAGGGATCATCAAAAGCCTGTCCAGTTGCTTTGCAGCTTTCAAGAATGTAATTATTTTTTAAGACAGAAGGCTAAAAAGCAAGCAGCTATAATTTGAGATTGCCCTTTGTGTTAGGTGCTGAACAAATATAAGATCTCATGCCTAGAAAATAAAGTGGGAGGCTTCCAACCAGAAATGAAGAGTCCATATTAGCACTGAAGAGAATGTTATGTAGAAGCATGATCCTGAAATATAGAGATTGTCCATTAAATTGGGTCCTTATATCTTTCTTAAAGACACTCTGTTTTGCAACGAAAGGCATTTCAGTGTGACGCAGAAATAGGAAAAGTTCTGTGGCAACAGTGGCCAAATTCCTGTTCTATATCTTCATTTTACTGAGACACAGGGTCCATATTGCACCCACCTAGAAGAGCCAATGGGGTTAATGACTCCCCTTTGCTCCACTGAGCACTGGAGATGGGATGGACTTGCATTGAGGCTCATGGAAGTCCTGGTCCAGACCATCCCTGCCCCTCAGGGAGGGATTTTCTTGGCCCAGAAACCACTGCCTGGCAGTAACTTTTCTCAAACGCCATCAGCTGGTACCATGTTGAAAGTCAAGCCATTAAATAGGTCTTCTGGTTTTTAAAAGCTAATAAACCATGAAATCATACAGAGAGAGCCAAACAAAAGACTTGTTGGGGGGCATGGCTTTGTTCTGGGAAGGACTCCAGTCTTTCAGGCAAGAGATCATGTTGTCCTTCTTCCTTTCAGCCCAGCATGAACCAGCAGGGGTTGAGTTTGAGCTGTGAGAGGAATTGAAATGGGTTTAGTGTTAAAGCCAGGACATGAGTTCCACTGCAAAGTGCCCACTCAACAGCTGGTCACAAAATCCCCAAGCCTTGGGTGAGGGGCCAAGTCTGTGTGTGCTTGGAGAGGAGCATCATGCCCTTTGCAGCACTGCCTTGTTCTGCTGTCAGCATGTTCCCTCCTCCGAAAGGATGGGTGAGAAGAACGAGTGGGGACAGGGAATGCCCCACGGAACAGTCACCATCCACTGAGGAAGGGCATTTCACTGGTAAACTGTGAGCAATGGGCCAGCTCTTCACACTGTCTGACAAGGAGGTGTCCATGTGAGGGCACTTGGGTCTCACCCCAAAATCACTGTGTGTCCTCACACAGGTGGCTGCCTCAGTCAGTTCAACTGTGAAATGGGGTTAAAAGCCTGAATGGAGGACAGACTGTCAGGTTTCAGGCAGTGAGATTTGAAAAATCCTTCTTAACTAAAACTGGGCAGCATTGAAGTGCTTTTGTCAATGTCCATTCAGAGAGAGAGGAGATGGAGTGACTCAGAATTCGAAAGCCCATTTTTCTCCCCCACATTTCAGGAAAAGGCACCTGGCCCTTGGATCTCTGAATGCACCTGCACTCAACCCCCCTTCACACTCTCTTTGATCCTTGTTTTTCTCTTTCAAAGCCCCAGTTGATTTTGAAATTAAAATGGCTGTTCTTCCATCAATGAACCTCAAACTTGCATCTCCCTTCTCCTGTTCCTCTTCTCCAGTCCAACTTTCACAACTCCTTAGGATTCTGTTGTTTCCTATGCATTTGCTTTGAAGGGTTTTCCAATAAGGACGTCAGGAAAAGTTTCTTAAGGGTCTTTTATCACAAATTCCTTTTGGTTTCATGCCTCAGGATTCTTCCAAGGGGGACCAGTGACCTATGCTTAAGCAGACGTGAAGAAAGCACACTTTACAAGCAAGTCACAGCTGGCTACACGCACAAATCAGGTCCTCTATCCCTGCAGCCTCCTTCAGGAAACATGATGTGTTTCCCAACGGACAAAACTAGACCATGCTTAGACCCAGTGTAATTCTGTTGGCCTCAATGTAGTTACCAGGGAAACTATAATGTAGACAACTTTTCTACACTGAAATAAAGGTTTTCTCAGCTGTCTTACTTATATTGCACAGACTATTCTTTCTAACCAGGCAGAAAGTGGATGATTTTCTCATTACTTCCATGAGAGATTCAATAAAGAAGTTCACAGGATGATTATAGGCAAGTGGATTATAGGCACACATTTGCAGCTACACCATGAGGTTGTTGCAAAGTGCATGTGCAGAGAGGACCTCTGAAACCAACCCCTCACATGACATCCTTGTTCTTCCATTGCTCCACATACAATGCCAGAAAAACATCTTTCCTTAGGAGAGTACTGATAGAAGCTGTCACGGGAGACACACTTTCAGTGTACATAAGTTAAGGTCTGATTTTCAAAGGTTGCATGCACCATATGTCTTCCTTATATACCTACATCCCAAATCACTTGCAGATCATTCCAACATCTCTTCTTTAAAGAGACGTGGTATTCGACTGAGTAATTTAAAAATGTTTTGGAAATGCTACCAAGGCTCTCAGCTGACATTGCTCTGCTGTTAGAACTAGCAGTGCAGAGGAATGATCATAACAAATGCTTAGAAAATATGACTGCAGATGTTCACTGCCATGTTAAATACAGGCAGGCAGAAAGAAATTCTCTCAAAGGGAAATGATTCTTTACTCCAAGAGGAGGGTCAGGAATGCAAAGTGAAGGCTATGCTACACACTCCTCTCTGCCATATTCAGCACCAAAAGAGGACTGCAGTACAGAAAGAAGAAAATCACAACCCTCACAGGTTAGCTAGGACTGTCCCAGAGGTATAAATCATAGGCTTTTAATTGCACCTCTGGATTCCTATGCATATCAAGAGACCAGTGCCAGAGATGTTTCTTTTTGCCTTGTCCTCCCAGACCAAGCCTTTACTGGGGTTCTGCCCACCAGTGGCAGCAGCCTCTGCCCTGCCAACCTTCTCTCGTAGGTGGCAGTTCCACCTGTCTTTCCCCCAGAGTCTTCTGAAACAAATGGGTTCTTAATTATGTTAATTATACCTTTAGCCATCCATGTGCTTATTTTAGATGTGTGATTAGAGTCCATTACATGGTATAGTTTTCCCAGTTTTCCTTGTGCGAAGCAAATCTGACACTTGATGTGTGAAGCTTTCCATGGCTTGATTCTCTTGCACAGTTGTTAAATGCAATGAATGTTTCCACTCATTGAAAAGCTGGTGCTCCTGATGCCTCTCTGTGCAAGACCTGCCTGCCCCAGGGTGGCCTGTGACTCTGATTTCATGGACAAATGGATTTCCTCAGGTAACCCCACGACCTTGGGTTGAGCAACGTCTGGCGAATAGTGAAAGAGTCTCTCCGACGCTTGTGAGAAGTGATACAAATTAGCATCCTCCAGTCTGCTGCTGCTTTTCTGTCTAAATAATATTTTACAGGTAAAGTTTCTGCTGAGAAGCAGTGGGATTTTCTCAGTAGCTGCCTAAATCATGTCATCGTCTTTGGTTTACACCGAGTGAGTGCTTGAGACAGAAACTGCTTCTGTGTGTGCAGTGCCGCTGCTTCCAAATGATGAATGACCCCAGGTTTCCCACAACTCCCCTTCGTGTGCTCTGCTTGGCCTCCCCACAATTTGCATTTATGCAGAGTGTTTTACATGATCTCTCTTGCTCTTTGCAGCTCACTGGAGAGTCTGTTTCTTCAGGAGCTTAAAAATTCTCCCTGAATAGAAATCAGTAGAGAAGGTATTTGCATGTAACTGAGCATGTCAGGAAGAGATCTCAGTGTTTTCCTAATGTTAAGGATTCTGCTACATTCTTCTCCCTAAGACACACGTCCTATTTTTCCAGACTATTTTCTCAGTCCCATGGCAGTGCAGGTGGTTCAGGATAGCTGAGAGGCTCCTGATGTCTTGACTTCACTGGCCTCAGTATAGAGTCGATGACAATATTTTTCATTATCATAAATCTTTACTGTGACACGTGAAGTTCTGCAGGTGAAACATCCAGTACAAAAGTCTTTTCCAAAGTTTTGCTTTGTATTTGATACCACCTGTCACTGACATTAATGGGATTTGGTTGGCCAAGGGTCTTTTAAGCAAAAGATGTGTTTCTCAGGTTATTTTATAGAACTGGTAATGTGCTTTGCAGCTTCTCCCACCTCTTGGTCCTTTCCTTGGTCATGTGAGTTTGCTATGGGGGATGACTTTCATGGATCCAAGTGCCAGTTCAGGAGAAGCCTGTAGCTGTGAAAATCCCCTCTGTCATGCTGGTAAAATGACACAGATTTCACCTAAGACTTGTTAGGAAAATCTTGAATTCCACTTTGTTTCTGCTGAAGTTCTTGCTTGGTAGCCAGCTCCCTGGCTGATATTTTGGATTTTGGGTCACATTCACACAGGGCCTCCACGTCTGCCATAGGTTTGTTAGAGCAGTGGGGCAGAGTGATGTTCTCCCCCATCCCCACCATTCACCTTGCTCAGTGGCATGGATGCCTTCACCTCCTCTGAGAGGGAACTGGCCTCTACAGCTGCCTGCAGCCCCAATTTAACAAGTATCACCTCTCTGCAGAAGCTCCATCTGGACACACTAGCTAGATGCACTTCATGTAAACTGTTTGTTCCACCACCCACAGCGAGCGATTCGCACAGAAGTTTCACCAGAAACCATAAAATTGCAAACCATAGGTCCAGATCTTGCCATCTGTCACAGCTCTGCCTTCCTGCTCCCCAGACAACACAGTCTCCCACTGGGTTTAAAAGATCTCAAGCTTAAACTTGTTTGTTTGGGATTTTTCACAAAACCTGGTGCTCAGAGGCACTGAGGAAATTAAAAATGTGGTAACTCTTATCATTTATTGCCCTTGCAATGCAGACAGGATTAGAGCTGTTCTAATGACAGGGAAGAAATGGTAATATTCCCCCTGACATTAAGTAGGCCTGACCAAAGCTATGAGCACAATGGAACGGAACATTAATGTGAAAAGGGAAAATAAAAACCCTACAAGAAATGACTGTAGCAAAGAGCCTCCAAGGGAGGCACTTAAGCCCACAAAAGCCAGCACTCTCAGATGTCAAAGGATCTTGTCATTCTGCACTGAACTCAGCCCTTGCTGAGATGTTAAATGGAGTTTCAAAACCGTTGTTGCTTTCACAGACCAAAGGTGAATACAATATGCAAGCAGGTAGCACAAAAGGGTTGTGCTCTAGAGGTTAACCCTTGTGTGCTGAGTGTAGTTTGCTGGGTCATGCCTCCCTGCTCCTCTTTTCAGAAAACTAATGGCTCCAGTGTCTGCAGAAAAGATGGCACTTTTGGGGCAGCGATGGCACATGTAGGTTTTGGAGCATCTGCCTTGCTAAGTCAGCAGATACCTGTAACGTAGCCCTGAAAATTTATAGAAAACGTGCGTGTTTACAAATAATGTGTCAGCTGGTGGATTTAGGTACTGCTTCCCACTTTAAGCCCCCAGAGACATGATGCTCTGTCCTGTCTGTGAGACATTCTGTTTCAAGAAGCTTTGTCCTGGATAAGTTCAAATTCTTCCTTCTTTGCCCAGACCAGTGAGACTGGTGCAGAGGGGAGCTTGGTAGTGCTTTCCCCACACAATATACACTGTGCTTTTTGTCTGCTGCCCTTTATTTTTAAGTGAGCAAGGAGTCAAATAATATCAGAAAGGCCAACAATAGCTTACAACAAGAGGAAAACCTCGTCTGTGCCCTCTGACAGCCAGCCTCCCTCCTAGACTGGCAGATATTTTAAGGTAGACACACAAAAGACATCCTCACTACCAAAAAGATCAATCAGGTTAGGGAAAATTCTCCTGATTCTCAATTTAGTTCCCTCCTTATCCTTTGTTTTACTTTCTGTGGTGAACTAGTCATATAATTTCTCTTCTCTCTGCTGGGAAGGTAATTCTCCACTCTGAGGAGGCTGTTCAGTGGCTTTATTGCTATTCCACATGTATATATTACAGTACCTCACAGAGGCCTTGCAGCACTGTGCCAGGCATCTTACAAACACATGCAAGGCGACAGTTGCATCTATAGAGGGTTCCCAGGTACCCAGGGATAACAGGATAAGTGTAATTCCAAGCCAATTAGAATTAATAACAATGCCCACACAACCTATGTAGGTGTATGGGATATGGCATAATCCCTGTGTTTCTTTGAAGGCAACACACTCCTGGAGTTCAGAAAGGGGGTTGCTCAGGGCTTTTACTTGTCAGTTAAAAAAAAAAAAAAATCACTATCAAGAAAGAGAATCAGTGTTTGAGGAAATATAAAGGTCTCTTTTCACATGCTTCCAAAGCAGGGAATAAAAGCTGGGCACACCAGAACCTACCCAATCTGACTTTTCAGAGTTCAACACCAACCTTCCCTGCCTGTTGCTGACTGTGCAGGCTGAGGAGCATTAGGGGTCTGACACCTGAGACCAGGAAACCCAGCACTTGTACTGGGATATAAATATGTTGCCAGAGAGAGTTTAGACACTGCAGAGGGTGTGCATGCACGTGTGTGTGTTTTGTCAGGTTCTTTGGGCTGATTTGAGTAGGAAAAAAGTGGAAAGTTAACAAATGAAGTTGATACTTTGCAGCCTGTTGTTGAGAAAGTCTTAAAATTACTTGGGTTAGTTCAGTGGCAGACGAGGATAAGGGTTTATATACTGTAGCACTAAACAGTTAAAACTTGGAAATTTTAACTTGGAAATTTTTTTCCCGCTCCCAGCAGGAGTGGGAAAAAAAGTAGTGACAGGGAGAAAAGAGAAGGTGAGTAGATGCTCACCTCCAGCTACCTGGGGAGAAGCAGGCTCAGGGCAACAAGTGTCAGGAATGTCACAAGGAACACGTCAGAGACTGAGACATCACTTTTGCAAAAGCACAAACCAGAGCAAATTTTGGAATGCCTATGCACGTGTTCTATGAAGCAGGGGGACATGGGACCAAAACCGTATTTATCAGGATGAAGATTAGGAAAGGAGTTGTGGAGGTGGATGTTAACAGCCTCCTTCCCCAAGGGAAGCAACATTAACATTGGACTTCTCCAGAGCAAATTCACAGTCTGGTTTTTTCATTGCAACCTGGAACCAATTTCAAGATGGGCCCTTAGAAAATCCTCACCAGAACCTGAGGCTTGCACTGAAGACAGTCTAAGGCTTTCATGTCTGTGAACCAATATAATGTATTAGGGAAAGAAAAGAAGCTATTGAAGACAAAATGCATTTCATCTCCAGTGAGATTTTCTCTATGTGACACACTTTCTGCTACTGCTTATCTTCCCCCTCCTGCTTCTTACTCCCTTCTTTTTACTCTGTTTTAATAATTCAGCACTTCCAGCCCAGAATTAATCGTTGTGGTGAACTAAGAGCAGTGTGCTGTGTACTGTGTTAACGTGCTGGGGGTTTGGTGCTTTGTTCTTTTCCTCTATTGTTGTTCATACTTCCCAACAGAATCTACACCGTGATCCTGTACTTAGTTTTCCTTGTATAGCACTTTCTTCAGAAAGACCAACATAACACAAAAGGCCATCTAATAAGGAAGCAAAAGCAAAATTGTTTCAACCCTCATCCCTCGCCTTCTTTTACAATATCACTGTCACTTTTTCATTTCTAGTAATCTTGCTTTAATATTTATGTCTCTGCTTCAGACACAGAGAGTTCAATGAGGACAAATTATGAGTTTTCTATTTCATTGTAGAAGGTTAGATGAGAGCAGGGTTTGCTGATCTTCCTGAGCCCATGGAGCCCATAGGAAAATCCATCTGCAGCTGAGGCCCTAGGAGGGACCACTCCTTCCTTCTAGGGGAGCTACAGGGGAGCTCAAGATGAGGGTTGTGGGCAGGAGAGGGCAGCTGGTTTTGCAGAGCTCCTGCTGCTCCAAGGCACCCAGCATGGCCAGCATCTTCTGCTGGGTTCCTTCTGGACACGTTAAAAAGCCAGATTGCCCAGCAGACCTGCTGACAGTGTCAGACAGTTCTGGCACATATTTAAGGTCCCCTCCAAGCCAAGGCCTTCTATGATTCTGTATTTTTAATGACATAATGTGCCACAAAGAGATCTCAGAAGACTGTAACCCAGCTGGGTTTGTTTGCCTTATTTTTACAAATAGCTGTACCCCAGGAACGAGCCAGACTGGTAGGAAGGAAAACAGTCCCATTTTAAAAATGAGACAAGGTGGAGAGGTCAGATCCTCTGTTAGAGCTGAAAAATGCAGAGTTGTTTCCAGGCACGTCTTTACTGTTTTAACGTTATGAAATCAGGGAGTGTTGTGGAAAAGCTGTGGCTCTGGTATGGGACACTGGAGAGATGAAGGCAGTAAACAGCAAGAACTTTACACAGCTTGAGAGCATGGAATCAGTGCTTCCAGCTCAGAAATTGGTCTTATTTGGGGTCTATATGAGTGTGGTCTAAAGCATACTCTCTGACCCAAGGGCTGGAACAGATGGGCTCACAGAAAGGCAGTCTCCTTCCTTTGTCTCACAAGCAAAGATCCAAGTCATGATTAGATATCAAACCTGAAACAGAGATGGCACTGGACCCATTCTCCCTCACACATAATGTGATGTTAGCCACAGGACCCTCCTCAGCCAGACTGTCCCAATTAGATCAATAACCTAAGTCTCCTCACAGAAGAAATGGGCTTCTGCGAAGTCTGAATGCTGCTTCAGATGGGCATCACGTTCTTTCCAGTGGTGTCTCTGTGTTCTTTCAGCGGGTTTGAAGGCTACCCAGAAAATACAGCTGTTAAATGACATCTTATTTAAGAATGTATCCTTATTTAAGGACCCATCCAAGTCTGTGACCCCACAAGTCCCAAATGTCAGCAGACACATGCCTACATCTCCTTTGGGTTCTTGTGCAGGACCCATTTAAAGATGCTTGTGATCTCAGTGTGTTCTGTGTAGGGGATTTGCATCTCATTCCTATTAAAAGTGCTCAGAAATAGTTTGTGTTGACTGTAAACCCTTCAATATATTTAATTCTTGGTTTTATATGACTCAACAAAATATTAGCATTCCCAAAGTAAAAATACTCTTAAAAACAAGCAAAGGAAGCGAGTAAAAGCTTGCCAAACATCTTGTTTTTCCTTCTTTCATTTTTCAACAAGCTCAGTGACCTTATTAAGACCTTTGATATTTGGATTTTTTCTTCAGTTTTGTAGTCACACTGGAAAAAAACTTCGTTCAAAGACAGTAGCAGAAGAAGAAAAAGAGGTTTCAAGTTGTGAAGTACACAAGTGGAAGAGCTAAGACATTCAGCTGGTCCCTTTGACAGAGAGATTAAAGTCAACATCCATTAACTATATTTTCCACTATCATAATTTTAATTCAAAAGTGGACTAAAATGACTAAGAGTCTATGTTGTTGATTTTTGGTGACAAAACCACCATGCTATTTCTGTTTGCTTAAACTCAGAAGCATGTGAGAAAGAAGTATCCCAAATTCAACTTGATCTCAAAGGAAGCTTATCATTTGTCAGCCAGGCAAACTAAGACTCACTTGTCAGGCAGGCAAACTTAACTAAAAAAGTTGAAGCTATTAGCATATGCAGTTATGAGCAGTTATTCAGTCATAGGTTATTGTTTAAATATGAGGGAAGGAAAGCAGATCTTTATGTAAAAATCAACATTACTTTCCAGCTTCCAGGATGATTAGAGCAGCAGTGCAGGAAAGTGATGGAAGAGAGCACATTTCTGTGTGGGGCATATCTGCTGTCAGCTAAATACATGAGTGGAACAATGGGGGAGTGTAGAATCTGTTTGGCTTTCCCCTGCTCAAAAAATCTGTGGGAACATGCTGTCGTTGGGATGTGCTGAAGAGATGAGCTCTGGCACCTACGCCACACTGGAGAACTGTGAGGACAAACATTTGGGAGGAAAGCTGAGCTGATCCTAATTGAAGCAGACACCAGTGCTCCCTCATTGAAACTCCACCAGCTTTGCCAACCTGATGTCAGGTTCTCCATCGCTGTGTGAGGGTCGCCTCCAGGCAGGGCATGCTAAAAATTAATTATGCATGCATATCCTCCCTCCTCTTTCCCACATGTGCACAGATACACTCCAAGTGAGCAAAGAAAAGCATGTGGGAACTGCTTCTTAACACCACTTTTGTCAGTGAGTATGTTTTGCTGCAAGTGAGGGTGTTGGTTCCGTGTCCCCGGAGGTTTGGACAGATGAAGATGATACTGGGGCTGCAGGCATTGCAGGGCTCATCATTAATAGTTCACAGAGGACAGTAAACTGAGCTGACTATTTTATTACAAAGTCTGGTCACACTCTTCTTCAAATTTTTAAAAAAACATTTCTTAATTTTGGTGTGTGCTGGATTGGGTGGTTTCAAAGATTTCTTCTTATTTAGGAGTCTACATTTTCAGTTGCAATTTTCTTTCCCTGCCTGCTTGGGCTATGGGGAATAATTTGCTCACGTCTGCAGCTCAGCATTATAGGAATGTCTTTCCTGGAGAGGGTGTGGTGTCCTCCCTCCTAGATGCTCTGACATTCTCCAGGGTCGGGAAGGCCTCTGAGATCTGGCAGGGATCATCTGGGGTTTTTGTCTCCTTTTGCAAGTGAGAACATGAGTCATTTGTGGGGAACATCTGGGGATATTTCATTTAATCAGGTTTTTTACTGCTCTTGTGGCTTCGGGTATTAGCACTGTCTCTGCTACTTCTGTTCTCTGACAGGGGTATGTAGCAGTTGAATCTCCCAAGAGTCAACTAAGCCATATTATTGGCTGCCTCCAGGGGTAGCTGGGTGAAACTTAACGGCCCATGAGATACAACAAGTCAGTAGAAATGATCTAATGTCCCTTTCTAGTCTTAAACTCAGTGAAATGGTGAAAATTCTGCTTCTAAAGGAAATGGCAGATGAGCAGTTGCCAGGATCTCCTACCAGGCTTCTTCCCCAGCTGTGTCCATAGGGAACAGTTTCCTTTTTACAATCTTGTTTGCAGATTCTCAGCAGAATTGTACCATCTTCACTCCTGGAGACCAAATTTGAATTGCCATCCTTCTGTGCAGCCCATTTGCTCTTCCTCCTCACTCAAATGCCGAGACTGTTTCAGCCTCTCTTTGTGGTGACTGTTTCTAAGAGAAACTTTTTGGTTTATCTTCCTTAACCAAAACCTAAAAGAGATATCTGTTTTATCTGACACCTGCCTTTCACACGGGTCAGGTCAAACCTTCAGTTGCAAAATACATATGACTCTCCTAAATGCAGTCTTGTTCATCTACTCTCTCTGGTTGAGAGCTATAGCCAAAAAAAAAAGTCTACCAGGAATTTTTATACACTCAAAACGTCTCTTTTGCTTTCCTCTTCTGCAGAGAAAATGTGCAAACTAAAGTTGTGAGTACTGATGTATTTGTTGATGTACTTTTCTTTTTCTTGGAAGCATCTGCAAAGGTGGCCAGAGCTGCCTCTCTTCAGCTGCCAAGTAGGCGTCCTCTCCTGTGTGTACTATCAGCAAAATCAGTGTTTTTTCTCAGATTTACGTGCTTTACCTTGAATATTTCCATATGAAAAGAGAACCTTGAGAAAAAGTGCAGGACTAGAAATTCTGCAGTCTGGGGATTCCAAGAATGAGGGAAGCACAGATGCTTTTTCCTCATTTGAATTCAAGGACACACCATCTCCACGATGGCCACCTTTCCACAGAGAGAGAGGGGAAGCCTCCCCTTCTTGCTCTACCACATCAGTCACTTTTTAACTAACTTACAAACTATTTTGATTTTTGCAGTAAGTTGGAATTGTTTTTAGTACAGTCAGATGAGGTCTCACCTCACCTGGCTGCAACAAGCACTGCAGAGTTGTCTCCAGAGAGCAGGTGGTTGTCACTGGGTTGTCTGTCCAGCATAGCCAGGTGACAATCAACCTGGACTGACACAAGAGAGCCTCGGTGAGAGAGCCTGTGCCTGAAGAAGGAGGGATATGGGGTGTCCATGGTGCCTGGTGTGGCACACACTGGGAATGTCCCAGCCACAAATCCCAACCTGGTCAATTTTACAAGACTGATGAGGGTGAACACAGTAGTAGTTATGGTTATCAGTCATTATGAACTGTATTTTGCGAGGGTTTATTTAGAGGAAAATTAGTCTGTAATTAATTACAAATTCATCATAAGATAATAGCACAGGTACAGCCCAGAACTGATGTTCTCTGTCCTTTCCCATCATGCAGCCCAGAGATCACAAATAGCACATGCAAACCATCACAGATGTCTTTATCTGCATCCAAGCAAACCCTCTTCACTCATGCTCACATCCTTGGATAGGCAAACATTTATACTGTTGCACTTCACCCAGATTCCTGCCTGCAGCTTGAGGTTGAACTGTTCAAATTCAGCTGCTAGAGCTGGTCACCAGGCTGACTGCTCTGCAGTCCTCTGCAGGAAAAGCTGAGCTGTGGCCAGCTGTCCACAGGCAGTCGGCACAACACTTGCAAAGTGTGATGTTGTCACCAGCCAATTGGCCAGGAGAGCTCAGCTTCTCAGACCTTCCATTCCAGCACGATCTTTATCCCTTTTATGTATTTTAAGCTTTTTAGAAAGCCATCAGTCAGAGGCTGGTGAAAGCTCATCACTATAAAAACAAAGAGAGCTTAAAATATTTGCTTCCTCTACTTAAGGTTTGCAGTTCTTAGTAATATGTTATTAGGAAGTTGCAGAGCAGTCAAATGAGAACAGAATAATTAATAAATTTTCTTCATAAAGTGATTAAAGCAAATGTAAAGAAATTCCAATGATCTCTTAACATATTAAATAAAGAATTTAAAATAGCCCTGAGATTTACACACTTTTGCACCACTGCTTTTACATTATGCCAAGTTCAGTCCCAGAAAAGCAGCTGCAGGTCTCACTCTTCACTTTTCCAGATTAATAGACATAACAGTGTCTTTGTTTTTCTTTGGGTGATAACCCTCAGCAAGTCTTTTTTTTTTTTCCAAATTATCTACCTTGCCCACAGCTTGCAAATACAAAGTGAGTGAGGGTTCTTTGCAAACTTACTAATGATAAAGCGTGTTCCTTTTCCCAGTTGTCTTTGATGCAATCTGTTTCAAATGCTGGGACTGATGATGTCTCAGAACAGTGTAGGAGGGATGCCTGAGCGTGACTGAGACACAGAGTTAAAAAAAAATAAAATCTAAAAAATGAGAGATTCCTTTTAGATAGAAAATAAAATTCAAGGAAGCCATGCCTTGTTTGAAACAAAACAAGCCATCTAAGTTTATTGTCTGGATTATTAATTGGGCTGGATTGTTCAGCTGTCCCGAAAATGTCTCTTTAATCATTCAGTGAGTCTGAAGCCTGGGTCTCCCAAGACCACGTTCTGATCTCTCACATATGGTATATTGCACCGTTCATTAGACCCACTGGTCCAGTCACATGGAAATGATGTTCAGACTGTTTCTATCCATATCTGCTACTTTTCTTCCTGAATGTGTCAGTCTCATGATGAGGGCAGTGACTCCAGCTGACACAGACACAATTGCTGATTGCAAAGAGAGACACTGCTGTGAAAATAAAGAGAAGCAGGGGTTATTTTTGTCATGGTTCAGGCTTTGTGAGGCATCCCTGCCCTGCAGAACTGCCTGCAGATTCCTTTGTGGGAGGAAAGTTCTGAGATCACAGGTGCTAATGAGTGAAAAGAGGATGGGTGAGCCTGGGAACAAACTGAAGGACTGGGATGCCCAAAACCTGAGCTGAACTCCAAGATGAAGGAAAAAGTTCCATCTGTGTCGTGAGATTCAGTCCTCGGCTCTCAGCACTGTGCTGTTCCAAAAGCACAAGTGCTTTGTTTTGGTGGTGAGATGGGAGAAGGGATTTGCTTTGCACAGTGGGAAGCAGGATTTCTTGCTCTTCCCTCTGAATATTTGATGCTGGCAGTAAGAGAAGCGAGGAACAAGGCAGTCTTATCCAGGATGGGTGTAAGCCAGTCAGGTGAAGACCCTCACTGCTAAAGGGACAGAGCTCAGAGGAAACACAGCTATGGATGCAATAACTCACATTTAGGAGCTTGTTTCCAGCTACACATGCAGAAGGCTCAGTACTGATGGCTACCAGCAGGAACCAGGTCAGGGGATTTCCAAGCAGCGCAGAGCACTTGCCAGGGGACCCCAGAATGTCGCATCCAACTCCTCAGCCTGCACTTGGTTGGGGAGGGCAGGCAAGTGATGTGTGAAGTGTTGAGTCAGTATAAATGTCACAGCCAAAGGTCTTCCGAGTCAGACTGACAACAGGAGGAGACATTAGTGCCAGGAGTTCTGACACAGAAAAAGTGCTGTCACTGCCACCACCTCCGCCTTGGAGATTTATTGATGGTAACTTGGGATGTGCCATAAACAGAGGTGATATTAAATGAGTCTGACTGTCTCAGGGGCTAAGTTTTACAACCTAAAGTGTGAACTCTCTCTGTCTCACTGAGATCCTAAGGCATTTTTCCAGCAGCTCCCAGGATATCATTAAGTGCTCTCCAGAGAAGGGCTCCAACACAAGAGAGCCCTCCCTGTGCAGCACAACACCAGCTGCTAAGGACAGACACAGATATCTGCCAGGAACTCCTGATGGAGATCTCCCAGGATACTGCTGCTACCTCGCTGAGCACACAGCCTTCCCCACCATGGCTTTGTGAGGAAACCAGAAATTGCCAGGCAGGTTACCCCAAGTACCAACACACTCTGGTGTCGGAGGCTCTGACCTCAGTGTCAGCAGCTCATGCTGCAGAAAAACCTCCCTGTAGCTGTGCTGTGACTGCATTGAACCTGGTCAGCCTTTGCTGAGATGCCCTCTCAGAATGGTCTCTGCAGCTTCAGAGGTCAAACCCATAGTTTCCTTCTGGAGTCACTGGCCACAAAGGGCTGTGCTATCGTGCAAATGTTTTCCTTCTGCTCTGTAAATGCATCTGGGGCTGCAATAGCCCCTTTCTGCTGAGGAGTTCCCATGTTCAGATAACACATTTTATCCCAGAAGAAGCAAAATCTTCAGCAGAGCTCTGGGGATGCCCATTTCATTCTTCTCTGTAACTTCTGCCTATCAAAGGTAAAGCAGGTCTGTGGAGACCAAGGGCAGAGCACCACATGGTCACAAGGCCTGTTCTTCACAGGTTCCTTCATCGACCCATGGGTCTGGGGTAAAATTATTTTGTCAGGAGAGCTCACAGCTTATTTTGGGGAAAAGGTTTATTTTGGTGAAATTCCTGAGAAGCCTCCTTGCCCTTCTGCCCTCATGACTTTTCTCTCTGCTCCTCCAGTCTGCTCACAGTTCTCCAAGGGCGTCTATGCCATCTTTGGATTTTATGAGAGGAGGACTGTCAACATGCTCACGTCTTTCTGCGGGGCTCTCCACGTCTGCTTCATAACGCCAAGCTTCCCTGTCGAAACATCCAACCAGTTTGTCCTCCAGCTCCGCCCAGAGCTCCAGGATGCCCTCATCAGTGTCATCGAGCACTACAGCTGGCAGAAGTTTGTGTACATTTATGATGCTGACCGGGGTAAGTCACAAATATGTGGGAGGGTTACCAGACAGTTAAACATAGTGCTCTAGGTGGAGACTTGGCCTCCAGAAATCCTCTTACTGTGGGTTTCTGGAAGCTGAGAGGATGCCTAAAGGAAGGGTCATCCTGTGCCTTCCCTGTTCTCTATTCCTTTCATAAATATCCATTTCTGCTGAAGGTGAGTGTTGATCTACATGATGCATCAGCCTGACCCAGTTTGAGCCCCATCAACATGAGGGAAATACTTGATGTGTAGGTGGTTTGAAATGGTGAAATTGTTTATATTCAATGTCCCATATTGAACTGGTCTGTCAAACTCAAGGACACTGAGTCCCAAGTTTATAAACATGAATGACTTCACCCAAACCCACAGTCAGGTGTGAAATGTGTGCCTGGTAAATAGCTTGAAAACCTCCAAGTCCTCTGTGTTAGCACATGTCAGTTGTCTATGTAAAACAATAAAACCTTTGTTGGGTTCTTGAAGTTATTATCTAATTTTCTGAACCACAAACAAGGCTAGTGAGCTCATTGCTCTGTGATTCAGTTTTCCCAGCTCTCAGATGCCTTTAAAGCTCCAGGCTTGGAGGCTGGAAGCCAAACGGACTTGTGGAGGACAGGGTGGAGGTAAAGGTGATTCACAACTCTGTCCTGGAAGTTATTGTTATCCTTTGAAGGGACAGGATAACCTTTAGAGACAAGAAGAAGGTATAAAAGCGTCACTCTTTCTGTTGTCATGCATCATGAATATCCCAAAAGGACTGCAACAGACAGAGTTGTCTAGTAGGATTCCAGAGCAGTGCTATGTGAATCTCCCCTGGAAGGCTGTGCATGTAATTTAGGCAACATAATTTTAAAAATAATAATTTTCTTTCTGATGACAGAGAGAATGATGCTGAATACAATTGTATGTTTTGATTGTCCCTAGCTCTAGGAGCATACAGCCTAAACAGATCAGAGACAAGAAGGAAACTATGGCCAAGAGAAATCAAGTTGTTTGGGTCGTGACAGACAGGAAAATTGGGATTAGAGTTCTTATCTGAATCCCACAGCAGGGTCTGATCAACGAGACTGATCTGCTGATTACAAAGGAAAACTAGGCCTGCAATCATCTGCACTAGGACAGAAAAAGTAGCGCTCATTAATTCTAGCCCAGCTGAGTTTGGGTAAAATCTAGACTATTAGCTGCTCTCTGTTGTTCTGCTTCACTCTTGTGTCTTTGACTTCAGCCTGGCTGAGGCAGCTACACAGGCTGTCAGGAGGATGGAAAGATGTCACCACACAACTAAAACCTGTCTCTTCCCCCTCTCTTCCCATCACAGGGTTGTCAGTCCTACAGAAAGTGCTGGACACTGCAGCTGAGAAGAACTGGCAGGTGACAGCTGTCAACATCCTGACAACAACAGAAGAGGGCTATCGAATGCTCTTCCAGGAGCTGCAGAAGAAGAAGGAAAGGCTGGTGGTGGTGGACTGCGAATCTGAGAGGCTGAACATCATCCTTAACAAGGTCGTGCTGGTTTGGGCCGTCTGGGAGGGGTCTTGCACATGGAAGAGGAAGGGTTGTTTCTCCTGGAGAAGTTCTCCTTCCCATTCTTGTCTGATCCATGTCTCACTGTGGCTTTCACTGGATGAGGTGTGTGTGCACTGCAGCAAGCTGCTGAGCTTGCAGACGCTTCTCCGCTGTGTTATTGTGGAAACTGTAAAGCTATATAAATACCAGAAGCTCTCATGTATTCAGGTCAAGTGAGCCCCACTGTTCCATGTTCCCCACTTGTCTGACTCCTTTGCTGAGCCTTTTTACACCTCCTTACTCCTCAGTGAGTTTGCTTTGTGCTAATTCCTCCAAGCAGTGTTCACAAGATGTGTCACCTCCTGATTCTGCTGAGTTTTCCCACAGTTTTCCCACCTCCTGTGAGTTAGGGTGGAGGTGTGAATTGGCCCTGCCAGACTTCTGGTCCTCTGGCCTCCATGTGCTGCACCAAATTCTCACACCTGTGCCAGCAGGACAGAGATGGAGAAGCTTTATGGTACATCTGTAACAGGAGCATTGTCTCCATATCAGGCTAGGGCTCACCATCATCCCAGGGCCTCCAGGCTATAGCAGGTTTGGATCTTTCCAGCTCTTCTCATGCCTTGCAGTAAGAGACACGTTCATTCACAGCCATCTCCTGGATGCTTTGTCAGCTCGTGGCCACGTGCCAATGGGGTGTGCAGTAGAGGACTCAGCAGGTAGCTTGTGTGCCCTGCCTTACTCATCTTCGATCTAGACAGGTCAGCCACTAGTGCAGACTCAAATTTCCCCTATCTTCTTGGCTCCATGCCTTCCTTAAATGCTTTGCCTCAGTCCTGAATACGGAGTTCCATGGACAGGAGACAAATGCCCATAGACAGGTTCAG
Organism: Pipra filicauda; assembly: GCF_003945595.2. Lineage (NCBI taxonomy): Eukaryota > Metazoa > Chordata > Aves > Passeriformes > Pipridae > Pipra > Pipra filicauda. The sequence goes on from NW_024104532.1 coordinate 196,307, forward strand.
CCCACACTTCTGCCCCCTCTTCAACTCCAGCCACAACAGCTTTCTCCCTCACACCTATATCCAAGTCCTCCCCCACCACTGGGGCTCCAGTCCCACGCAGCTTAGAAAGGATCCCTCAGTGCCACGCAGCCACTGCACTGCAATTCCCACTGTTGTATTCCTCATAATCAGCTCACTCTTACCTCGTGCTTCACACGTCTCCCTGTCTAAGGCACCTGTCATCTCCCGTCTCACACTTCAGCTGCTCGCTGTCTGGGGCAGGGGCTGACATTTCACCAGCTGCACGGCTCAGCGACGAGCACAATCCATCCTTGTTGGATGTCTCTGGGTGCTGCTCTGTTATATGTAATAACGGAGCAAATAGCAGGTTTTAACCTCAAAGTAAAGGTCGCGTTCATGAAAGAGAAAACAGATTATTTCATAGGGTAGTCTTCTCTGTGACCACGGAGCAGCTGCAGTCGAACAAAATTTTTGATGGGATCTAGGCAGTAAATTTGACTTTTCTGCAAGTTTTGCTACATGGTGTATCAGATTTCTAGGGTTAATAGTGTTGGGTTTTTAAGCCTGTTTTGTCTAACAGAAAGTTAAGTTCTGTAGTCAAATATTATCTAGTTCTCCTGATACAAACAGGAAAATAAGTATTTTTTCAAACTTCCTCACGTAAACTTAGATGTAAGAAAAGATATCTGTAAGAACATTAAAAATCCAGATATTATGATTATTTGTCTTACAATGCTATAAAAAATATCAATTCCCATGGAGAAGAGATACAATGTTGTGTTTTCCTACAATAAAGACAGAGCAATTCCCACAGTCGTCTGTGCCTGGGAGGTGACTCTCCAGTGAGGAATAGGTCTGAGAACAACTTTTTCAGACCTGTGTAGTCCATTTTCATCCTTTTTTTCATTTTTGTTCCAAATCCACCAGGATTTCTGAGAGCAAAGGGAGTTATCCCAGTGTGAGCAGGGGATGCCTGGTTTTTCACAGCATGAGGTGACCGGAGGGATTCAAAGGTTGCGTTCGGCTCATTGTCACGTGGAATTCGGCTGGGACTGTAACTTGAACTGCCAGCCAGTCTCTCAGCTCACCACGACAGCATCCTCTCTGGGAATGTTCTGTGCTGTCTGCCCTGTTTCTCTGAGTGTCTGAGGTGCTCAAGGAGCTTTTATCCTCTTCCCTGACAAGCCTGTCTCTGTCTCTCGGTGGCTGTGGATTTGTGCTCCCCGGTGAATGGGAGAGCTGGGGACGGCTGTTTAGCATCAGTGCCTCTCACATGCACACTGGTGCTTGCACACACTTTTCATTTCTTCTCTGTACACATGACACAAATAACACCACTTACTCCAGCACGGCAGTCCTCGCGTTCTGGTAGCTGTGGAGGAGCCAGTGCTCCCTGTGTTAATGAAACATGGGAAAATGACCTGATTTCTTTCTGGGAGATTTCTTTGTGTCATGTCTCAAGGGTATGATTTATCTTTGCCAAGGTACCTGTCATTTGTGAACCAGGCCTTGGTTCAGGGCAGGTTATCGCGGGGTTGTGCTGTGTAGCCTTAATGGGATAAGAATGTGGTGGGTTGTGCTCCATCAAAGCCCTGCATTGTTTCTTCCTTGTCTCTCATTAAAATGAGTAACTGGAAGTTCTCCTTTGCCAGTGTTTCACTCTGAGAGGATTTCTCTCTAATAGATGTCAAACTGGCCCATTAAGAAGTGGGTAATGAAACCTAGGTGGCCCAAGTGAGCTATCAGCATGCAGCCCAGCACAGCCTCTCACCACAGTCAGGATAAGTGATAAATGCTATTATAACCTCAGCTTGCTACTGCTGTCCGGACACATTAGGACTGAGCAAGCATTTTAAAATAAATTAAGATCACAAATAACTGTGTAAAACACAGGAAACAAGCCTCATAATTCAGGTGGATGGGCTGCAAGATTAACAGCTCAGGGAAAGTTGGGTAGCAGCCCTCTGTGGTTCATCGACTCTGACACCTAATAAAATAACAAAGGAGAGTTTGGGCAGAAGGAGCCAATGCCAGCTATTGTTGACACGGGAGAAAAGGGGAATTGGATCGTAATTCTTAGACATCCCAGTGCACCAGAGATTCTCCTTCCTGCCACAGGGTTTGGGACTTACTGCAAAGGTCAGTCTCGGTGAACAGAAGGGGACAGCTTGGGTCTGGTTTTACTTCTTAGATCTGGCAATGGAAGGTACTCAGAAAACTACCCATAATGAGGTGTGTATCTTCATAGTTTAGGTATATAGAGTTTTTTTCTGAGAGCTTCAGACATCTCAGCAGAAGCCCGATCCTGTTCAGGGAGCCACAGGGCAGTGAAGCTGGTGGAGCTGGCACTAGCTGTGTAAGAAACTGCTTCTAAATGAAGCCTTCACTGGAGTTAATTGCCACCCCCACACTAATGCTGAGAACCAGATGAGTTTTATTATGCATACAAGAGCACTTCATCAGAGAAGGGCTAAGACAGATGAACCAGTTGCATAGAGCAAGTGTCAGCTCATTTATAATCCATTTGAAAATCCCTAAATGACTGCTCATGATAATCTGGGAGTGCTGTCCCATGGGGAGGATCAGTCTATGCCCTCATCTGACATTTCTCAAGCACCTGCTGCCAGCCTGGTATCAGAGAGAAGTCCTGGGTAGACTGATTTCTGGTTGAGTCCAACACAGCAGTCGTTTTATGATCATTCTGGCTGTGAGGATCTTTCTGGCCATGCTGCAGTTTGTACAGATTTTGCCTGAGCATTGGCAATGCAGGCAGCAATTCAGAATCACTTCATACGATAGTGGAAATAAGAAGTAGTGTTGCCAGCAAAGAAATCTTATGGAAAAAGCACAGTTCTCTCAGAAACTGGCAATTCTTGTGCTTGTGCAGGTTTTGAGGGCATGTTGGTTTGGGCTTTTTTCCCACTGTTTTCTTTCTGTATGTAGAGTGGCTCAAATGCAGATGGTATCTGACTCTAGTAACCTAGGAAGAATTTAACAGTGCTGCTGGAAATCAATAGAGAGGAATTTCAATGAAAACATAGAGTCGGCGAGGATAATAGAATTTTGAACTGTATTCTTTCTGTTCTCTTTTTAAATCAAGGAAAAAGACAGGGACCATCTGATCAGTGCCTCTGTTCCTTCCAATCACAGGCAAGCCTGCAAGAGGTGGAAAGGAAAATAAAGGGAAACTTCTCCAGCTAACATAGAAAAATTCAGTTATTACAGTTCAGTAAGCAATTGTGTTGATGAAAGAAAATAAAACCTTAACTCTGCAGGCATCAGGGAGAAAGGAGTAAGTGACAAAGTGCATATATTGGGACACCATGAATATGAATATATAGATAATCTCAATGAACATGCAGGGGAATCCTCTGTTTTGGAGATGTGGTTTGAAGCTACCTCGATGCACTAAAGGAGAAAACTTCCTGTCATCTCACCCAGGTGGGTGTCTGTGGCAGGGACCTTAGCTGGGAGGATGTGCAAAATAGCTCTCTAGTCTTGCTTGATGTTTCAGCTGTATTCGTAGTACATATGGACTACAGCTTCCCACTTTTTGCCTTTGGTGTCTGAAAAACGGATCTTGTTTAGCTTCTTCCTTTTTTTGAAGTGCTGTTTCAAATTTCCCTGAGCCCATAGGAGACAGGTTGGTTTGGTTGATTTGTTTCCCTGCTGTAGAATGTTCTTGGGGATCTTATCCTGTCTAGTTTCAGACTTGCTGCTCAAATATCACGTGTGAAAGCTCCTTCTATCCTCTGACAAGATTGTGAACTTTTTTTGTGTCTTTTTGCCCACAGCTGAACAATCTTATCAGGGAAAAATAAGAGGGAGGAAGAGCAGATAATTGAGGGTCTTCTTCCATAGTTGATCTCTGCTAATTACCTTTGTTTTTTATGTTGCAGATAATCAAGCTTGAAAAAAATGGGAATGGATACCACTACATTCTGGCAAATATGGTGAGTTGCCCTCATTGATGTTTATTTTTAGCTCTCTCTTATATTGTAAAGCAATACATTTATGGTTACTGAGATGGACATCTTTTCTCTCATCTACTTTTTGGGAAAAAAGAATACTAAAGTCCTTTACTGTGTTCTCCTTGTGAGGTGTTCCCTCTTGAGACATCAAAATTATCTGCAGGGTATCTCTGAGTGTGCTGGAGTTTTGTGGTGATTTGACTTTGACTGGATGACAGATGCCCACCAAAGCCACTCTATCACTCCCTCCTTAGTGCTACATTAAATCTGACTGTCATGGCTCTAAGGAAAGAATTGGCTCTCCCCCTTTAACCCAGGGGGTGTTGCCTGAGGACAGAGCAATATTGGACAGCAGCAGGGCCACCTTTCTTGATCAAGTCTTCTAGTAGGATGGGAAATTTCCCTGCCTAGGGGGATTTGGGAAGCTGTGAGAGAGAAATAGCCTCAATCCATAGGGCAGCTGGAGGTTTTCCACAGCAGAGCTCCTCCCCTCTCCTCCCCACTTGTGTCCATCCATCCAGGGAGATGCACAGCAGAGGATGGGCTGGTGTTGGCAGTCTGGAGCAGAGGTTGTTCCCCCCAGGGACCCCTGTGTCCATGTGGGGTGAGCCCTGTGCAGGCTCTGGACCTGTTCTTCCCACACAGAGCTGCATCTGTGAGGCAGCACGTCAGCCCTGGAATAATTAAACTTTAAACTGCCAATTAGTCAAGCAGTTGCTGCCCTTTTCCTTCTCTTGGTCCTAAGATAACTCTGTAATTTACAAGGCAAAAATGGCCACATCATTACCCTGCAGTGCCCTGTACTGACCCCGCACTCTGCACTGGCCGCCTACCATGTAATTACAGAGATAAAAATGTTACGTTGTGCAAGGGGAGACATGCAAAACCGTAGAGCAGCCAATAACTTTAGTTGCTAATTTTTAATAGATTATTATTTTCTGTAACCCAGGTCCTGGATGTTTATGAAAGTCCCTTCATTAAAGTTAAGCAGGAAAGTGAGCTGGAGTTGCTGGAGTGTGCATGTCTGTGCACTGTTATGCATACCCATGTGGAAAGCTGGATGAAAATATCACCTCTCCTCTCTATGCAGTTTCATTAGGATAAATACATTAAGGACATGAGGTGAACTAACACTTAGGTGCTGAAGTTTTGGAAGGACATTTCCCTCTGTCTTCTGATACCACAGTCTCCCACTTTTAGCTGGAGAAAGCACACTTGTCCCATCTTTAATGTGTTTTCTTAGCCTTTGCACAAATGCTGAAAGGACAGAGCTGGCTGGAAGAGGCTGCATACTCAGCCAACAGGGGTTATAAATAATTAACTTGGAGCAAAAGGCTTTTCATTTCCCCAGCCCCTCTGCAGGGAGATTCTGCCTCCCACTGCAGTTCAGTGGAGGGGCTTTGGGTCCCACAGGGACTGACAGGACCACCAGAATCCACTGTTAATAGCTGTGTTTTTCAAGAAGCTTTGATTGACAAGAAAAAGAGTGAAAGTAATTCAAGCTTTACCTTTTGTCTTTCCTGCTCCTTAAAACCTAATATCACATAAGAGCCAAACTCTAGAGAGGAATATTAAAAAAAAAAATCATGGAAAAACCATTTAAAAAAGAAGCCTAGCACCCCTCAATGTTAAAAAAGCCCTTTCCAGGGCAGAACAATGTGGGCAGGTTCAGGCACCAGCAGGCAAATCAGTTTCTATGATGTGCTGCACCCACACAAGAGCTGATCTGTTCAGCAAGGAGAATGCAAAAAGACCCTGAAGATCCCATGTTTCTGAGACCATAGGCCAGCAAGGAAGGACAGCAAGGCTCCCTATGTGGGGATGGCCAGGGATGTTATAAGGGATTGTCAGAACAAGGGAAGTCTGCGTCTGACAGGGTTAAACCCTAGTGCAGATGCTCTGATCCAAGAGATCACGGGGGGTTTTACCCTCTCCTAAGGACATCTCGTCTCTGGATTAGAGCCTCCAGAGGGTGTAACGTGCTGTAATTTATTCCCACTGACTCATGCACATAGTGGTAGACCTTAAACACCCTGCATTTTCCCCTGTAGACATGTCCTAAGATGACAGGGCGTGCACTGCCCACACACACACACACACGTGTACCCTCGTGCACACCCGCATGCCTGGAGAACAGCCCTGGTTTGTGGACATGGCTCATTCTGGAGCACTGAGTTGTCAAGAGAATAAATTAAGAGCTAAAGCCTGGAAGTGTCAGGTTTTTCAAATGAGTTATTTTTGGTCCCCTGTGCCGATTGACGGAATCCTGAGTTTAGAACTGTCACACTTTGTGAAGATAAGGTCAAGAAATCCTCAGCTGGTTCGTAGCCACCAATTTACCTGCAGGAGCTGGAGCAAGGGGATGAATTTTCCATACCTACCTTTTGCCTAACCTTCTTGGATACAGAAAAATGGGGACACAATTATGGAAATTACACATTGGAAGCAAATATTGGGAAACATTTCTAGATAACCCCTCTTAAATTCTTATTTTTAGCTATATGTTTGTTCAGAGCTATACTCAGCCAATAAACAAGCAGCAGCACACTACTGCCCAGTTACAGCAGCTTCAAACTGGTGTCGCATCATGAATGCAAAGCAAGTGAGTTTGCAAGGCAATGCACAGGTTGAATAAAGTCTAAAAAAATCTTCTCTTCGCACATTTTGAAGTGGAGGAGTTCCCTGTCTGGTCACAGACAATCCATGAGCAAAGAGGCAATGCCTTGCATTAATCATGGTGTGTTTGCCCAGCAGTTGTTGTCGGTGAGCTGTAGTAAAGTACTGAGCAGAATTTGACAAGTAGCAGCAAATGAAAGCTGGTATTTCCTAGCAGGAACAGCTTTCTTTTTCAGTGAAATTGCTGTTGCCAAGGTGAGACAATAATATTTCTGTGTTCACAAACAAAATGAAACCATTCTGCACCTCAGGCCATGGGCAAACATCTTTCTCCAAACCTGCTATGCCTGCTAAAGACACAACCTGCCTTTTCTGCCCAGCCCTCCCTGTCCCACGATGGTCTGTCTGCAACATCCCTGCCAGGGGGAAGGTTTCTGCGAGCATCCCTGCTTCTCCTTGAGGCAAATTTGGCACTGTTCATGGCTTTTGCAAGCTCATGAAATCCTGATCCTCAACCAGTTCCCATTGGAGTTATCCCAGTTAGCTTTTACCAGCTGCCAGCCTGGATATTTGTCAGGCCTACCAGCACTGGGGGGTTGCAGTCGTCTCTGACTCTCTCTTCCCCTCGGGAACTCAAAGAGATTTGGCGACTTTAAGAATTGTTTGTTTTTGTGAGTCTTATTTTTCTAAGCTTTGTTCTCAGCCTTTGAGATCATCAGTCTAGCAACCACAAAGGAAAAAAAAATACAGTCAATAATATCAGAGGAGCAAGCTTAGAAACTTCTGGGATTCCTTTCTTTTGATGTTCAAGCTTTTTCCCCATAACCTTGGCTTTGTGTATCTGTTTGCCCTATGCCATGGATGTGAGCTGACTACTGTCAGTAGTGGGAGAACATCAGATCTCTTGGGCAGAGAAAAATCTTTGTCTTAAAATAAGTGACATTTGTGTGACCTGTCTTTAAATGAAAAGTATGAAAGACAGCTGCCACATATGCTGTTTTAGCCTTTTTTTTTCTTTCCTGGTGCATTAGTCCAGGTTGTTCTTTTAGCCAATGCTCTTTTTTGAACATGAATAGATAAGTGTATGAAAGTGCTGATGCTAGGGGTAGAAGGGAAAAGTAAAGATATAAACATTGCTGATTAGCCAAGGTAAGCACTTTTTTCTATGCCATTCTCAGCATGTGTCAGCACTGAGTTAGGCCATGGACAGAGTTTCCCTTTGCAAACAGTTGAGGTGGTGTTGGAGGTTACCAGCGCAGCGTCACACTTTGTCAGCACAGTGGCTTGTGCAGGAGTCAGGCAAGATGTGCTGTTTTGGTTCAGTTCACCAGTGATTTAGATGGGAATCTTTGATTTTTCCCCCCTGAAAAATGGAATGAAGAACTTCTGCACCACCAGGGCTGAGACTCATTATTGTGAGAACCAACTTCTCGTACAGACAGTGAAGAAGAAGTAACCTCCTGAACTGGCCATCAAAAAGGATGCCCACATCCCTGGGAAGCAAAGTCCTCCCCACCCAGGCAGAGATCAGCTCCCCTGAAGCAGTGCAGCACACCTACACCTGCAGCATGTGCTGTGACTCTGTGGGGAGGGTCCGTGGTGCCCGTGCTGGGCACAAGCCCAGTGCAAGGTCTGTGCATGCCCCAGTGTGACCTGTGGCACTGGTCGTGTGTCGATGGCTCCGCTCCCTGCACCAAACCATTGATTAATCCTGCCTGGAGCTAAAATGCTGTGGTTCTGTCTCCCATCACCCCGAAAGCTGCCACGTTTATTTGAGTTGCCCTCAGTTCTTAACACTGTTGCCTGCCCTCTGAGGTGCTGCTGACTTGCAGTACAAACATGGTCAGAGATGCTCATGTTCGTATCGCTCACTGATTGAAAATTCTGTTCTGTGGAGTTTCCAAAAGGACGTGTACAGCATCCCCTTCTTGTCCTGGTAAGACTTCAAGATGCCTGGTCTTGCAAAAATTGTATTCATATATTGGAAAGAGATGTCCTAAGTTATTTTTAGGGTTCTAAAATTATGCCAGTTAGACCTTTCCTCTTTCGGAGGCGTTGGTGCAAGCAGGCTCTTGAGACAAATTTATTTTTCTGTTCAAAGTAAGACAATGTAATATATCAGCAAAACTTCTGAAATCTGCATTTCACTTTCAAACAGCTTTTCAGTCCTGATTCAAAGATTATCAAGAAGAAGAACCCCATATAACATTATCTCATCTGAATCACTGATGGTAAAAAAACCAGCAGTGCCCAGAATTAATTTTTGCTTAAACTAAAGTGTCTCATATAAAAGAAAATTATCTGTTTGGATACAAAAATTGCCCACACGGGAGAATAGGAACAGCAACCTTGGGAGGATTTTTGCGGTAGGGCTCAAAAACATGAGTGACTTACTGTGACTTAAAAAAATCAAAGCATCAGGTGAGCAACTGACAGATTATATTACAGCCATTGGAAGGAAAAATGTGTTTGTTTAAATTTCAGCAAAAGGGTGTTAAACTAACAGGTTTTCTCAGCCATTTGCAGTCTCCTAATCCATTACCTCAGCTCAACTGGCAAGTGGTGATGTGTAAATCCATAATATCTTCCTCATGGTGACTTCATTGGTGCTTTTTTCTAGTCAAAACCTGCCTAGCTTCAGCTTCCTCCACCAGATTTATGCTTTTGTTTGCTAGACAAAATATTCCATTACTGATGTTTTGGTCCTTGTAAACTGTGATCAAGTCATCCCTTAATCATACCTTTGATTGAAGCCCTGGCATCTGCCACTGCACGGCACGTTTCCCAAACCTTTAAATCATCTTACATGCTGAAAGCTCTCTAATGCAAGAACATCCACCTAGAGCATCCCTCCCTCTGCCTGGACTGAGCCTTCCAGCAAGATGTATATGATCATTTATATCCAAAATGTTCTGTGGTAATAGGATTGGGCAGTTGCAAATAATACCACAATGAAAACCTGTAGAGCTGTACCAAAGAAAAGTTGCTGTTCATCTCCAGCCCCTTGTCCTTGAAGTCTCGATTCTCACCCAGCTTGGTTTGCTTTGTATCCATAGACAGGACAAAACACCCCTATCAAACTGCAGAACTGGGAGGGTGTCTGATAGTGCCCCCTTCTCCTGTCTTTCTTTTCCCCTTTCTCCACTTAACTCCTAAGTTACAGTGAGGACTCACATGTTTTGCTGCCACAATGAGATTTGACACATTAATAACTCTGCAGAGGAGAAGGCCTCTCCCGCTGGAAGGCAGACTGGAATGAGACTGGAGCAGATGGGCTCTTTTTTGACATACCCTCCTTATTAATACAAAGTGATGGGAGTGAGGAATGATGCTTCACTGGAGAAGTCAAGCTTGAAGATAATTTGTTATATTAGGGATGCTCTGTCTGGAAACACTCGATTTCTTGCTCCCTGCAGAAAGTCACTGGTGTACCCTGGAATGACAGGAGCCACTTTGTATTCACTCAGCTGATTTACAGCCATTCAGGAGCAAAAATTTTGCTTTGCAAAGTTTCTTATAATCATAAAGTCTGCTAGGAGGAAGTAGTCTGGCATTGCAAGCCATGCACGGATAGCATCTAAACAGAGCTGGGCTAGTTTCCCAATGCTGCCACAGGTTTCTGTGGCACCCACCCAAGCTCAGGATGAATTGCTTAAATGCTTTTGGCTTGAAAGGGAATATTTCAGTGTGCAACCTATTATAGAAAAGAAAAAATAGTCTCTAGTGTCTCCTCATCCCAGACAGAAAGGGACTTAAAAACCCTAATACTCCTTCCTGGAACTAGGGAACTATATTAGGTTTAGCCAACAAGCCTTTTCCTGACAATTAAAGAGAAAGGGGCATTTTCTCTCTCCTCTTTCAGAGCTGAGCCTTACTGGTCTTGGGGGCAGATCTGGAGGGCTCAGAAGATGCAAAGGGAGGAGATAAAACAACAGTGTTTCTCAGGAACGTGACAGTCTTCAAGGAGACTCCCTAATGTCCTTTCTCTCAGGAAAAGACGAGACTTGGAGCACAGGCACAGAGATTTTAGGCTGTGCTGTGGGGTGGTTTATGAGCTGCTGAGCTGGAGCTTCCTCGGGGCTCAGCCCTTGCTGCCACAGCTTCAAAGGCCCGATTCTACCACAGGAGGCACCTGCAGGGAAAGTGCCAGCAATTAATATGAGCTTAGTGAAACACAAAGAGAATCCGAAGGTGTGGGGCTGCCTGTCAATGTCCGGGTACGGAGGTGAGGCTGCGGCATTCCCAGGGGCTGGGATGATGTTCCAGAAGAAGCAATGCTGCCTGGTGTCATCAGTGTGTGGAGAGGAGGCAAGGTTTAGAATGGTGAGGCAGTGAAATACGAGGGTGAAAGGAGCGATGCAGAGAAGTAAGTGATGCTGGCAGATTCGAGAAGGGTCACGCATGAAGGGACAAGGCTTTCCCTGCGCTGGCAGCTGCCTGCACTGCCCACTCAATGTCCTGGCTCCTCATAGTGTCCAGGGTATAAATAAGGAGCTGGCTCATTTCTGGAGGGACTTTCTTTTCAAAGCAGATCCTTCGTGGACCACTTAATCAAGATGGATTCATAAGGCCTGTTTCAAGTCATCAGTCTTCCTGAATTATGCATTTCCTTTGATGATTGAGCCCACAAGCAGTGGATAGGAATATAAATGTGTGACTTACTGACACCTCTCCCAGCAACCAAGGCAGTGAACAGGACAGTAAAACAACCTTTGGCTGAAAACAGCTTTCAGTTTAACAGCATAATGAACAGATGCATCAAGGAAAGCACAATGAGGAAAAATCCCTTTCTAGGACTGGTTTCTATTTGGAGCCACAAAGGTCTGTAATAGCTGCCCATATTATTTCCTAGCAGCAGGACTTCTGCACGTAATCACCCTGTGAGGTTCATTAATGCAGAGAGGAGCCCATGGTACGGGCTAAAGAGCAAGTTCCCTCCTTTGAACCCAGCCTGGCTGCTGCTGGAACAGCGTGTTGCAGATGCTGTGAGTCAGAGCAGGCGTGGAGGAGGGAGCCACCTCAGCCCGTCAGCGCGATGGGGACAGATTTTTGTGGTTTATTGTCAGCCTGCTAATTTGATGGCATTTGGAGAAAACCAGGCATTTTCCAGGCATATGCAAGGCAGGAAGCCGTGTTCTCTGGTTTACTGAGGTGATTTTGTGAGGTGAATTTAAGTCGAAGGGACAGCTAATCCTGCCGTGTGGCAGGGGATGGGCTGGCTGACATGGTGTCCCTTCCAGCCTCTTTGTGAGGATTCCCAGGGATAACTGTGCCTGCAGAAGTGTTGTTTCCTCCTATGTATCTACATCTCTGGTGGCTTGGGGAGCTCCGTGTTGTCTCTGGGTCCTGCCTTTCCAGGGGGACTGGAGTGTGAGTTCCCACATTCCTCCTCTTCCTCCCTGGGGGACCGGCAGTGCTGTATAGGGACGTGGATAGTGAAACCTGCATATTCACTAGATACATCCCAAATGCTTCAGGTGTAAAGAGCTTGAAAAGAGTCACATATAATCAAATTCCAGGGGCTCAGCTCATTTCCCTGAACAGCCCCCTGTGTTCCAGGCATGTCTGCAAAGCCTACTTTTTCCAGTATTCGCTGGCAAATTTTTGAAATGGTTTTAAAACTGTTTGATCCCTCCGTGAGACCACGTGGAGTGCATTGTTCCAGCACTGCTCACATCTTGCTGCACTTGGGTGGATGACAGAGGAAAGCATTTGTGGGCTGTTTCTTTCCCAGACTGGTTGATACTAAACATATTAATCCAAAAGCACAGCTGTTGCCCCTTGGTCGTGGGTTGTAGTCTTTCCTTACACAATTTTTAAGAATTTATTTTCTGTTTCCCAAATATGGCCAATTGAAAACTAAACAAAAGATTCCTTCTTCTCTTTTTTTTTTTTGCAATATGTGTCTACAGTTAGTACAAGGTGACAGATGATTGATGACTTCTTTACTTACAAATATTGTAATTCTCCTGTTCTCCAGTTTCCTACAAGCACTGACTGATATTCCAAAAAGACAGATAAGTGTATTGAATTCCTGCTGCTACTTTGTCAATAGAAGCATTTTCAAAAATCAGTTTGCATAACATTTGCTATTTTTTTGTTTATATGTTTGCCAGAAAGAATTCACCTCCTCTAGGAGTTATTTTCTAAAATATTTGACCCCTGGACTTCCCCATTCATTGACTCTCATGTTTCCCAAACCTGCTCTGAGCAGACTTCAGTGGTGCAGTGATTAAAATTCCTTTGTAATTAGGACCATTTCTATAATGTCCTTGTACTGGGGCATGTGGAGGAGGGATAACAGGTGAAAACAATTATTTCAGCGGTTGATAACAGCCAAAATGCAAACAGGTCTTCAAGGTTAATGATGTCCTCTATGGTCCCAACTGCCTTAAATGATTGGAAAATCTTTAGAGGTCTCCACACTTTTTAAAAGATCTGAATTGTGTCAAAAAGAAGTGGGGGAAAAATAGTACAATCTTCAGAAAGAAATAATTCCTTTCATCTGTTCAGATTATTTTGAAATTTTTTGTAAAATGAATCCCAGTGGGTATTGTTGACTATTTGCTTCAGTTTCAGAATGGTTTTGTTTGGGGAAAACAGTAAAATATAGTGGTTTCAACCACTGCTGTCTCATTGCTGATGTCATAACCTTTTTTTGACTTTTTCTATTTAAATCTGCATGCTGAGGGGGCTTAATACACCAGGCTTCTTACTCATACTCTGTTGTGAACTTGGACTTTTCTTCAAGCCTTTGTAGGTCTTCCAAGGAGGAGCTGGTGGCACAAACTTCAAGTTGCTCTGTGGTAGTTTCTTTTGACAGATCTTTTTCCCCTGAGTATCTCCCATGAGCAAAATGTCAGTGTAATTTGGTCCTAGCAATGAATAACCAGTTGGCAACCTGTGAGGTCCCTCTTACTGAACCTTAGGAGTTCTGCGTGTCAAAAACCACTTGGCCTGAAATGCATTAAGATGTCAGGGACAATTATCCTGCTGCATTTCCTATTCATTAATCACAGCTCTGCCTTTCTGGAACCCCTACGCTAGCAATTACAAACAAGATTGATGTGGGTTTTACCAGCATTCTGAGGAATATGTACACATATAATATTTAATTTTTTTTACCTGAATCACCGCACTTTGAAGCAAAACAAGTCATCTGTTTAGAGCATCTGTACACCAATATCTAATCCTCAGCTTTGTAAGTGGATGCCAAATTGCCTACAAAAAGCTGGAAGAAAAATGTGTGAAAGTCTTTAAAGATGTTTTTGAGTTACTTATGGCTCCCTCAGTCTGACACTGATGTGAGAGGGCAATTTAGACTTTTACTTGCAAGGTCTGTTTCAAAAACAGGTTTCCATGTAAAGGCTTGATCCTGGCTTTGGAAGTTAATAAGCTCCTTATCTCCCTCTCCCCATGAAAAGAGAGCAACATTTTGGGAACTTTACTGGTGTTTCCTGGAAATGATGTGACTTGGCTTTTTTAACTGACACCATCATCATATGTCTGAGAAGAAGCAAGAGGGAGAAGGCCAGTGATAGGCTGAGAAGGAGCCTGAGGAGAACACACACCATCAGGGCAGCGGGAGGGCAGAGCTCAAAAAGCTCTTCTGCTGCTCAAGTGATTGCATTGTGACAGTCCTCCCACTCATCTTCCCTTGTGCATTAAGGTTGCTGATGGCACTAGTGCCAATAATTGACTACATCTCTTGTGTTTGTACCCCAAGAGAAAAGGCACCAGACCTCAGCCTGGCCTGTGTCCCCCACACAGCAGCCCAGCAGGAAGGCAGAGCCTCTGCTCAAGCACCTGCTTTGTGCAAGGAGGCACAACAAACAGTTTTGCACAGCAGCAGTGCTGCAGAGATGGGGTCAAAGCTGAGACACCAGGAAATGACCTCTTCTTCATATTGCCGTGTGTCTCTAATTATTTTTTCACCTCTGACTCAAGAGGAGTGACTAATTCTGCAATGCCAACCTGATCAATACGCACGTGTATTTGTGCACGTGTGTTCGTCACATGCAGTGAGAAGTAGACAAGAAGAGTAAGGAAATGAAAAAAACGTATTTTGTTAGTGATCTGAAGCCTAAAAAAGTGCTTTTTTTTCTCCCAAATTAGCAAATTCTGTAAACTGGCTTTTCTAATAGCCAGACTCCTTTAACAAGCTGACCAACCACTTACTTCTTGATCTGCTGAAAGTTCATTGTTCAGGCTTGGTTTTTCCCAATAAACTATGATTTGAAAAGAAGTAGCCTCTCCAGTGGTGACTGAGTGCATAAAAGTTAGGGCTGGGTGAGCAATTCCGTATAAAAGTTAGAGCTGAGTGAAAAATTCTTTTTGATTTATTTTATAAATTTTATTAATTTCATCCGAGCATTAGTCAGTGCATTTTTCCATTACTCCGATATCTTTCTTGCAAATGACTCATTGTTAATTTGTCTCCTGGAAACTTCAGGATACATCCAGTCTGGGAAAAAGGCAAGTTCACACCATGGTCAGGGAAGTGGTGTCTCTCTTGAGTTGGACGTTACCTCGCAGAGGGAGCAGGTTTTTCTTGAGCTGCCTGCCATATTCATAGATGGGCAAAATTCGTCTTATCCACCCAGAGATGTGTTCCTCTGATGAACTTCTCCTGTTTCTCTCCCGTACTAGGGATTCATGGATATTGACCTGACCAAATTCAGGGAGAGTGGAGCCAATGTAACAGGCTTCCAACTGGTGAATTACACAGATACTGTTCCTGCCAGGATCATGCAACAGTGGAGGAATAATGATGCCAGAGAGCATCCACGTGTGGACTGGAAGAGGCCAAAGGCAAGTGATATAAAAGAACACATTTAATTTTGAGTCCATCTGGCTCTGTTAAGGGTATACTCACCTCTTTGTGATCACACAGAGCTCTTTGATCTCACTCTGAGAAACTCTCAATATAATTATGAACAGGTGGCTCAGCATTGTCTAAATTCTACTAGGCAGCAGTTACTGCCTCTTAAGAAATACACAATTTAGTGTATTCACCCCATCTCCCAGTTTTTACCTTCCTCAAAGCTAAGAATTAAACATCTCATGATGTTCAGTATATAAGAAAAAAAGCTTCATTAACTCCTTAACCTTTGACTTGTTTACTAGACATCCAGTGATAATAAAGTCTTTCCAGATGTTCTTTTTTGGCATTTCAAATCAGTGCGTACAACAGAGGGGGGAAATATTTTAATTCCTAACACAGAAGGCCCTGAAGCTGTTGAGAGATGGGTGGAGGGGGAGGTTGATTTTTTCTCTGACATTTGAAAACGAATACATTTGCTACAAACACTCGGCGATAGAAATGTTAACTTTGGAATTATTGTTTTAAGAAAGTTACAAACAAATAAATAGGTAGGAAATCACAGGAGAAGGAATTGATTGTAATAGTTACTCTAATGGTTCACGAAAGGGTTTTACACTGATTTCTGTACAAATTTTTGCTTGAATAAACTCATCTTTTGCAGAATTTTCGCAGACGGAGAAAGAGTTTTCTGGTCTCTGTCTGTGACCAGAAAAAGTCTCTTGTGTCTTGATTTCACATATCTCACATTTACACAGTATAATGAGTTCCTCAAAAGTTCAGGTCACTGAATCTAATTAGTCACAAAGACTTGGGTAACAGGCAAATAGCTTTTAAGGCTGAGCCTTCTTCAGGGAGTGCAACCTAACTCTGCACCTGGAGCTTCTCCTTCACTTCCCAGTTGTGAAAGTAAAACCAACTTTTATGAGTCAACAGGACATTGGAGATTACAGGGAGCAAGAGGCAGTTGAACTTCATAGATGGAAGGGTGACAACAGAGCAAATCACCTGGAAAGTTACCGTGATGCAGAGCAGTGCAGCACACCCGGGGCAGCTCACCCTGGCGGACCTTGTACAACTGCTCTTCTCTTTCTAGTACACGTCGGCCCTGACGTACGACGGGGTGCGGGTGATGGCCGAGGCGTTCCAGAACCTGAGGAGGCAGAGGATCGACATCTCCCGCCGCGGCAATGCCGGGGACTGCCTTGCCAACCCAGCCGTGCCCTGGGGGCAAGGCATCGACATCCAGAGAGCGCTGCAGCAGGTTTGGAACCCTAAGGATGTGTGCTCAGCTGAATTCAGCCTGCGGGGGGGGGAAGAGGGGTGGGTAACAGTGGAAATGTTCACTGGAATCACTTGGGATGAGGAAACGATCCTTCCACATGGGAGCCAGGTCTCCTAAAAGCCTCAGGGTTGCACCCAGCAAACTGCTTTTCTTGGTACCATCTGATGTGTCTTTGCCTGCTCTTCTGTTGATGTTCTGGGATGGAAAAGCCAAAATATTATCCCATAAAATCAAGGATTCCTATTTTTATTTTCCCCTCTCTAAGACACAGACCTGCTCAGACCATACTTTTTGCAGATTTTTTAACTCTCAGTGAACTCGGCTTCAGTTCCAGGCTGCTAATGAATGCATGTGAATTTTGCCTTATGTGTTGGCTGTCATCAAAATGTTCTCAAAGTGCAGATTATAGCTTGTTTCATACTGTGAGGATCCATAAAAGTCTTAGTAACAGCCACTTAGATAGTTTATTCCTCAAATCTGATAATCTTGTTTTTTTCATCCTGCATAAAATTTAGATTTTTGAATAAACAAAAACATGATGTGAAACTTACAGCAATAGAGTAAAAAATAATCTCTTATCAAATACTTAGACAGGTAGAATATTTAAAATATCATTAAATTTCAAGAATGACATTCATTTCTAGCATCTTTCTTTTGTTTTTTTTTTTTTTCTAACAGAAATAGATGGTTTCCTTGAAAATCATGCTAGTTCAGTGTTATCCAAATACAGCTTATCCCATCTTCTTTCTTTAGCTGGGAAGAAGGCAAGAAGAACAACATTAATTTGGTTTATTTATATCATATGTAAAGTTCCCCAAGTATTTTGTTTTGATTTGGGTTTGGCTTACTGGTAAACAATAATTCCTTTAAAGCCAAATCTTGCATCTGATTTGATTTTATTGCTTGGATTCAATTTCTTCCCAAGCCTGTCACTGACTTTCTGTATGACCTTGGGCAAATCACTGTCATAGCTTCTCCAAGCCCTTATAATAAAATCAGCCTCCCTGATGCATTAGGGAGATCGGTTACCTAATAAACATGAAATACTTGGAAGTCTTCTGATGAGCAATAGCTTCTCAAGCATTTTCCTTTATTGAATTTATGAGAATAAGATATCAAAATTAGACAGCTAGAAAATACAATTTTGTGTGTGTGTTGGACAATCTCCTCTGAAGTTTCCTCATCTCTTCATTAAAACAAATTCAAAAGTCTTAACTTTTCAACTGTTGTGACTTTGGGCAAAGAACATGAAGAGCCGTTTGCAAAAGTTGTCTCTGTTGAAAAATTATAACTTTAAAAAGGCTTGACCAGTTCAGTTGTGATGGTCAAAATAAAAGCTCTGGAAGAGGCAGGGAAAGAAGCCTCCTAGCAAAATTTTAACTACAAATTTAATAATCATGCAACATCTGGTAACATAGCAAGAAAGAGGCAGATGGAAACAAAAGAACTTGAGATTGAAGGTTTGAGTTATCCTTTCTGTACATACTCACAAATAGGGCCATTCTTACAGCTGTTCTCAGTGGGCTTTCTCTTCACCTCCCATTTGCTAACGCCTAAAATTTTCTAAGCTATTTAGATGTAAAAGGTTTCTCTACTTACTTCTGCTCAAATGTCTGGAATAAGCTCTCAGATTGCCTTATTTCTGTTTAGTGTAGGAAGGAACCATAGAATCATAAAAACATTTAGGTTGGAAGATCTAAGATCATCGAGTCCAACCATTACCCCAGCACTGCCAAGTCCACCACTAAACCATGTCCAGAGATGCCACATTTACACATCTTTTAAATCCCTCTGGGAATGGTGACTCCATTACTTTCTTCCCTGTGCAGCCCTTTCCAATGCTTGACAATCTTTTTTGTGAAGAAATTTTTCCTACTATCTAATCTAACCCCCCCCCCCCCAACACAACTTGAGGCCATTTCCTCCTCTCCTGTTGTGTTACCTGGGAGAATAGACTGACCCTCACACCTCACTACAACCTCCTGACAAGGACTCATGGGTGGCAGGAACAAAAATGAAAAGAACTATGAGACATTCTTCATTTTTTAAAAAGCAGTAATCCAGCATATTTCAGAAAAATGTGTGTTGTTATTAAATGTAATTATTTGGAGGTTTTTTCCCCCAGGAAAGTGCTCACAAAATATTGCTTTAAAGCAATACACTGAGGTTTCGGTTGTACTTTGGAAAGGTTATGATCATTCTTAACAAATTCTTTTTTAAATGTTATTTGGTTATCAGATCTAATAAGCAGATAGACAGTCCCTAACTGCTGACTAACCCTGTAAACCAGAAGCCACAACAACACCCTTCTGCTCCAGGTTTCCCAGCAAAGAGCCCAGGCCCATCCATGTCTTATACACAAATGTGCTTAAATGCTCCATGTCTCTGGTTGACTTTACTGGTGCTTAGCACTGTTGAAATCAAGCCTCACTGTATTTTGCACTGCATTTTTGCATTTTACATTTACCATCAAAGGATGGGAAATGATGGAAAAGTTGTGCTGCGTCCTTGCAGCATGGATGGCAGGGATCCCTTCTGCTGTTTCAGTGCCACATGGAGATCACAGGATTAAGATTTCATTCATTCAGATAGAAGAAATTGATGCTGTACAGCTGCCTTTTAGTGCATATAAAGCTACAAAACACGAGCACCTGTGACCTGAGCTTCAGAATGGGTCAGAACTTGAAAAGAAAACCAATGGAGACGTGGGAAAAAAGCAGGCTTGGGAGAGCTTAAGACAATGGTGCTTTTCCAGTGCATCTATTTTTTATGGGCATGCTGTGTCTTGTGAGAAGGGAAAAGCATGTTTCTCCAAATGTCACCAGGAATACCTCTTGACGTGAAAGAGCTTCAGAAAATACTGGCAGATGTTCCTTTTCATGACAAACCTTCGTGATAATAGCTGGAAAACAAACACGGTTTAAGCAGATTAATGACAGTGCTCCTCTGTAATGAAATATCCTCATTTCTTCACCATGGGTCTTTATTCTGAGGATCTCAGAGTATTTAAAAAGGCTGTTAAATACCTGTCCCTATTTTGCATGTGGGAAGACTTCAGTTGCAGGGACAACAGGTTTGTCCAAAGCAAGTGGAAAGGCTGGGAGCAAACCTTTAACTCCTAATCTGGTGGCATTTCTACGGGTGGTCTCCATAGAAACCCAAATCTACACTCTTTTTCCCATGTTCCTGGTCCCCACTTCCTGGTCCTCGCACAGTATATGATTCCAATTAGGATCCCTTCTCCATACCAGGCTGGGCACTTCTGCAACAAGTCAAATGGCCACGCCAAGAAGAGAAGTTCAGGATGTGGGATGTGATGTGAGCAACACTTCAGCTCAGCAGTGCTATCAGCAGAGATTTATGGTTCAAAGTTTCTTATGCAATTTTCATTTACAATACTAAATTGTTGGGTTCTATTAGTCTGGTGTAGAGGTAATTAAATTTACTTGGTAACTGATAGACTCCTCCTTCCTCCAAATACAGTTTCTGGTTTGAACTGACAAATCCTTTACCAAATCCTGACTACAGGTCAGATTTAGAGAATACAAAAACCCACAAAACTCAAGGAGTTCAAGCTGATTTAGCTCACTGTCACAACCCAAGAGGTGATGGGCTTTCATTGGTGATTTAGCTCTCGGGCATTGCTGAGCTGAGTTTTACACCACTAAGTTTTAAGAGAAAGGGTTTTTTAAAGAAAGAGAATGGCTGTGCCTATGGCCAGGCATGCTGTAGAGAGTGAACCTAAGTGAAATCCCAGTGTCAGATAGATGTCCTGTCTCCCCTGCATGGACCTGAGAGAAATGACTGCACTCTTCTTCCTTGTGCACTTTCCCTTTTGCTGCTGTCTAATCACCACTGCATGAGGTGCTGACCAATTTTCTATCTTCATTGATATTTATATCTTTAAGGTCCGTTTTGAAGGATTGTCTGGCAATGTTCAGTTTAACGAGAAAGGACGAAGGACCAACTACACCCTCCATGTGATTGAGATGAAACACGATGGGATCAGAAAGGTAAAGTAGAGAGTGACCTGACATCCTGTGTCAGATTGCAGCTGGATGTTTGAGTTACAGTGTGGTTAGGTCTCAATAAACATTCCTGTTTGTGAAAGCTTGAATGTGGAGTCACGACGAGTGCATTCCCAGCTTTGTGCATGAGCAAAGCCAAGCACTTGAGAGAATTCATGGTATATTGCTAAAAAAACCCACAACATATGGAGGGTGTTATCAAGAGCAACAAAGGCATCTCAGCTGTGTGGCAGAGATTTTCCAGGATAGTAAAAGCCTGGTCAACTCAGCCTTGCTACTGGCACGGTGCATTGGTGCAGGCCCTACTACACAACTGTCTGGTTTTGCCCTCCTACTTTTCTTTTCCAAGGATGAGTCAAGGCAGAGCAAGTCAGAAGCTGTTTGCCCTAACCAATGTAAGTGAACCCTTTATGTTGACCTAATTCTGCTCTCCTTGAAGTGACAAGAGCTTTACCACTAACCACATCCCAATAGCTACACAGACCTTTGTGCTGTTCTGAAATCTTGATCCCTTTCTCTATCCCAGGCTCTTTGAAAAATCTGGCCTTGTTCAGGGATGCTGAGCCCTTGAAACACTAATCCTTTTGAAAATCTACCTCTATGTGCTTATGTCCCACTTTAGATACTATCTATTTGATGAACAAAGAATAACTCGGTTATTCATTGATAAAGGAGAGCCACTAAATATTTTGGAATGAGGCATTCAGTCTAATCTCTCTGCACCTTCTCAGTCCCCTGAAAAAAGAAACACTTGTTTGAAACTAAGAAAAATGTAAATAGTGAAAGTTTCATATTTACAGCCCCTACACCCAATTCATACTTAGACCAAGTAGCAACCGATGTGAGATCAAAGCCCATCATAGTCAAGCGAAAAAAGGCAAATTTTCATTGAGAAATAAAAGAAGTGTCATTTTGAAGACATACAAAGCAGTCTTCCTCCGCTACAAAGTATTCATAAGAGAACAAAGGCAGCATCATGTCCAGTTTGGGTCTCTGAACTTCAATAAGTTGGCAGTCTGGAAAGAGTTTAGAGAAGAAACAGAGTGGCTGAATGTCTTTATTTTTCTATGTATTTACTGTCAGAAATTATATTTGTTTGGAAGACATGTACATCACTGCCACGATGCCTATTGTATTTTAGATCCACCAGGTTAGAGGTGCAAAGCAAACATACATGTCTCCATTTATGTTGCCCTAGGGCAGAGCTTTGGAAGCTCTTTTCTCACTCTCTGCTCTTTTTGTCTGTGCAATGAAGAGCTATTAGAAGCCTGCATGGATTTTTTTTCTCCTGAGCTGTTATGTTCTTTAATCTGCCATCAGCAGACTCCTGGTCGTGCCCTGGTTAATACCCTTTCCCATTTACTGTGATAAGAAATTCCTCTCATATGAGCAGAGCTCAGGCAGCTTCATACTTACATGAGGTGATGGAAAACCTCTTATAAAATCAAGCCCTCAAAATGGATAACCTTAACCATGATCTTCCTAGTGATATTCCGTGGCACTCTGCTTTACCTGCAAGCAGTGATAGATCAGCCCAAATCCCTGATTATTATTAAGCACAACTTAACATCAGAGTTCTTCCCATTACAACTGTTCAGTTTATTTATAACCCCAAACTTTTTGAAATTGGCCCAGGGCTGGGGCTTTTTTTTTTGATTTGATTTTTTTGTCCTATTGTCTCAAGATGTCCTAAGAGTCAGCACTATTTCCATGAAGGCTTTCAGCTGCAGGATAATGTTTCATCACCCTGTAGCACCTGCACATGCAGCAGGCAAGTTCACTGTTAGAACAATTTTCAGAAGTCGCACAGAGAAAGTGTGAACTGTCGATTTAGGGATGAGGCATGGAGTGGCAATAATCGCCAGTACAGTGTGCTAAAGGTAATGCATACAAATACTGTGCCACTGTAGCATATCATGCACATTATTTTCAGGCTGGAGGCACAGTGCAATGGGGAATTTCCCAGTCCCCCCTGGAAAAGACATCAAGAATCAGAAAAGGAGATCTCTTGTTGGGTGTGAACATACAGAGAGAGATGATCCTGCTTAGATGAACCTGTTACTGTCTCTTGGTTAATATTACAAAGAGATGTCAATCCTGGTTTTGTGTTGGGCAGATTGGTTATTGGAATGAAGATGAGAAGTTGGTTCCAACAGCCGTAGATACTCAAAGCGGCAATGAGTCCATGAGCCTCCAGAACAGGACTTACATAGTCACGACTATCCTGGTAAGTGCTGTGGCTTCTATCCCAGCTCTCCCTCTATCTCATCTCTCCGATGTGCAGACTCCCTCTTCCCACTCGTGCGCCCTCCCTTGTACTGTATCATTTTTATAATAGCAATAATAATAATAATAATAATAATAATAATAATAATAATAATAATAATAATAATAGCACTTACTGTTTCCTGCTGGCTCCATAAAGGTATCTGAAAATTGCTGTGGCTAATTAAATAGGCATTAAAGAGCTCTCATGCTTAAGTGTAGAAAATACAAAAGATTATGACAAGATAGCAGTGGCATCAACATAGGTAAATTAGGAACATCATACCTGTGCTTTGTGTTTAGTCCACAGAATGGGGGCTGCAGTTTTAGGAAAGATAAGCTGTATTGTGCAGAGAGGCTGAGTCATTGCTTTAAAAACAAATCTCCACTATAATCATAAAGGAATAATAGGAACCCCATAATGTATGGTATCATGTATCGTGTCATTGTATACGCTTACCCTGGAGAACCAAGAAATGTTACTAATTTGTTTGTTTATTGCTTACTGTAAGCCTGCAGAGAAGACACAATACCCAACTGAGTTAAACATCTTAAGGCCCTCTCCTGTCCAGCAGATTTGATTCTGGCTGTGCCCACACAGGCAGACACGCCTTTAAAAATTCACAGCTCAGATGCACTAAATACCCTTTGCAGAACTGTGCTGAAAGGTTTGTTGTCCAAATTCCCTCAACTGCTCCACTCCCCTCAGGTCCATCACCACAGGAGCTGCACATAGATGCTGCATGAATAAACAGAATATGCCACAGTACAAAATCACACTTTGTACCTTCTAGAATAAGCCCATTGTGTGTTGACTGTCCTTTGGTGCAGGAACTCAAAGCTAGAGCTTTTGGAGGGGACCAGAACCTGAACACTGGGCTCTGGTCATAGAATGTGGAGCGTGGCTCAATATTATCTTCTCTCTACCAGGAAGACCCATATGTGATGCTCAAGAAGAATGCCAACCAGTTTGAAGGCAATGAGAGGTACGAAGGCTACTGTGTGGAGCTCGCTGCCGAGATTGCCAAGCATGTTGGCTACCACTACCGGCTGGAGATTGTCCGGGATGGGAAGTATGGAGCCCGGGACCCTGACACCAAAACATGGAATGGCATGGTGGGAGAACTTGTTTATGGGGTGAGTTTCCAACCTCATCATTTGTCTTTTACTCTTAGTACTGGAGAACACATCCAAACCCCAGAGTTTAGAAGGAGCCCTGCCTTTCGTCAGCCCGAGCTCTCCGGAGGACTGCAGCTCTGATAATGCAAATAATCAGCCCAAGAAAAACATTTTAATTTAGGGGGAGACAGCACATTTTGTGCCTATGGAAATGTCAAAACGTTTCCTTTCAACAGTTCCAAGATTCTTTTTCTTTACATTTTCAGAAGAACACGTATTGAAAGGTCAAACTTTCCCATGGGTAGAATCTCCAAATTCTACTCTATTTTATATTTGCATGATAATGGCAGAATAAACGAAGAAAAAGATTTCAAACACTCAGCATGTGAGTGGTGAATGGTAGGACTAGATTACTTTCTGTCTAGCCACTCATTTCCATCATGTCACATATACACCTGCACCCTACACTTCTAAACCTGGTTCGGTCTGGTAGATCACAATCTGTGGTGTTTAGGTCATCCCTCAGAGGGGTCTAATTTTCCCTTTCCCTTCAAGGGAAAGCATGTAGAGAGCATCAGTGCCCAAGTCTCTGTGACACTGTGTTGGAGCAGGGGTGATCTGTCTCCTGCTGGTATCTCCACTGTGTATGCCATCAGCCATTTCAATGCATTTCCCTCTCCATTTCCAAGATGGATTGCAAAATAAGTGGAGAGTGCACATCACTGTTGCTAGAACATTTTTCCTCTTTTCCTGCATCAGTTATGCAATCAAAAAGCAGTTCCTGATGGAAGTAAATATCCTGACATCCTTTATCAGGAGATTGACCTTTCCTTACTTCTTTTGATGTCTGGATGATAAAGCTCTTTTAGGAAAAATCATCTGCATCAGACTGTGGCATCAGTGGATAAGTCAGATACGAAGAGTTAGATGGCTGCAAAAAGAAAACACTGTGATTTCAAAACAGATCTGGTAATCAATAGTGATAGAATGGAAGCAAGCCACCAATATTATGGGCTTTCTCTTTTTAACTTTTCTCTTGCAATCGGTTTTGTCTTATTTCTTCTGAGATAGCAGGGTTAAACAGAGATCAAAGGAATATAAGCTGGAGTAAGTAGATATGTTTTATCCCAAGTTTGCAAATCTCTTTTCTGTCTCCTTCTCAGAGGGCGGACGTGGCTGTGGCACCATTAACCATCACGCTGGTTCGAGAAGAAGTCATAGACTTTTCCAAACCGTTCATGAGCTTAGGCATCTCTATAATGATAAAAAAACCTCAAAAGTCCAAACCAGGAGTTTTTTCATTTCTGGATCCTTTGGCTTATGAGATATGGATGTGCATTGTTTTTGCCTACATTGGAGTGAGTGTTGTCCTCTTCCTGGTGAGTCGCTTCAGCCCCTACGAGTGGCACACTGAGGAATTCGAGGAAGGACGGGACCAGCCGGCCAATGACCAGACGAATGAGTTTGGGATATTCAACAGTCTCTGGTTCTCCCTAGGAGCTTTCATGCAGCAAGGATGTGATATTTCTCCAAGGTGGGTTGCCTTCCCCACTGAACTTTCTTCCAGTTCATGTGGTCTAATCTTTCTGTTTCTTTGGGGCTGAAGAGGTTCCTCTTTGACCTTCCTTCATGAACCATAGTGTAGTTTTGTGAATCAGTTACAAATTCAGAAAGGATCCAAGGATCTCACAGCTGTGAACTTGGGACCTCAAAACTGAGACCATAAAAATACCATTTAAATTTGTCTTGGGGAGTTCTTTAGAAGGAATTCACAGAAACGAAAACAAAATTTTCTGAAGCCACCCAACTGAAAACAATTTTTGTCTGTCATTTGTTTTGTTGAATAGAAATAGAAATAAGATAATTTTAAGATTATAGGGAAGATAAAACATTCTAGCAAAGTAAGGAGAAATAATATAGTAAGTGCCCAGTGAAAAGTTATATGGTCTGTCCTAAACACTATGGAGCACACTGAGTGGCTTTAATTGTCATTTGCCTTTAGAAAGGTTAGAGAAGGACTGAGTTTCATTCTGGTTCCCGTATCAGTTAATAGTTCTGCTGCCTGAAAGTTCAGTAAGAGCCAAAGCCCAAAGAGTTCCTAAAGGAACTTTTTGCTGAATGACTCTTGTAATTACTTTTACATAATTTTTCCTTCCTTTTTGGGGCTTTGTCTCCCTCCTCTTCAAAGGAAGTTTCATCAGAAATACACGTCTTCTGGGTGAAGACAGTAGGCAGAGGTTGATTTCTAGCATGATGGGGTGGCATCAAATCTCAGGGGCTGAGAGAGAGGCACAGCTCCAACAACAAGTGGAGGTAACCCTGCGCAGCTCAGCAGGGGATGGCGGGGAAGATCGGGCACCACCTTGTTGGCTATCAGATGCCAATTTGTCCAAATATTAACGAGCTTGGGATATCAGAGAAATAACAGCCTGCAGGCCACTTTGAGGAAGGTTTTATCATCTTATCATTGATTAGTAGGAGTTCAGGCAGAGCATTCAGAAAGTCTTCCCATCAGAGGGAATTTCAGCTTTGTTGCTGTCTTGTAACACAGCCCCCGTGCCTTAGGATGAGGTTATTGTGATTTTCGTTCTCATTGTTGTTCTTGTCACTGTTATTCTTATTTAGGAAAGAGAATGTCTTCCTTTGGGGACATTTCAATAGGTAGTTTCTAATCCAAGGAGGAGTGTGAAGAGGTGAAAAGCTGAGACTTCGAGGAATAGCAAATTTGGTAACATCTTTAATAAAAAGTGTCAGGGAAAGTTCAGTGGGTTTGATTCAAATAACAAGATTTGCTCTAGCTAAATAACATGCTTTGAATCACCATTTCAAAGTGTTGTTTTATTTTGCTTTGAAATGGGAAATGAGAGTGATTCTGTCATTGTTATTTTAATGTTGTTGATTTAATCATCCTGATAATGAAAATTACAATTTCATTGAAAGCAATATTTTCCCGTGGAACTCAAGAGCACTTTCTGACTGCAATCATTTGCATGAAGAGAAAATTTTAAAAATTAAATATGGGAGTTATTATAACTCCCTGTACTCTAAGTACAGCTCCTTGGAATGGTTGTGAGTGGAGAGGGACATTTCTGTGAAATGTGAAAGGAAGGAGGAA
Source organism: Pipra filicauda (assembly GCF_003945595.2). NCBI lineage: Eukaryota > Metazoa > Chordata > Aves > Passeriformes > Pipridae > Pipra > Pipra filicauda. Next base: position 223,527 of record NW_024104532.1, read on the forward strand.
GCAGAAGAGTGAGAATTTCCGTAGGATGTTGTTGTACAGAAAGGCTCCGAGCGCGCTCCGTATTTCACATGTATTTTTCACATGAACCCAGTGCAGGATTTCTGTGACACATCACTTAGAAATGAACACTTGGTAGAACAACATTGTGGGCAGGTGGGGATCTGCTCTATTCTAATATGTTTCCTATATAGTTGCTTCTAAACTTATCACTACAATCTCTCAGCATCTCCTCAGTAATGTATTAATCAACATAAATAGCTTCTGTTATACATCTGTTCTTTCATTCTCTCCCCAGCAGAAGGGAGCAAGTGCAGGGGTGTATTTTGTTTTTGTGGAGATTTTGGGTTGTTTATTTCAGTTTTGTTCTGGAAAGGAGCAGGGGAAATTTGTCTGGAGGTTTGTTTTTTTTTCCAGAGCACGCTTGTTTTAAGTGCATATGCCACTATGTATTTATCATTAAAAAAAAAAGTAAGATCAAAACCGCAGACACATCACTCAGCACAGCGGGTGGTGAGGTTTGCAGCAACAACTTGCTCTTGTAAATGTGAGTTCCTCAGTCTCAGACCAGTCCCCAGGGAACTTTAGTCCCCCACAGAGACAAAAATTTGCTTTTGAAGGAAAGTGTTGTCCTTTTTTAAGGACAGTCTTACGAGGCAGAACTTTAAACAGGCTTTTAAGTATGCTGGTGACAACCTACCAAGGACTTTAAAGACACACTGTGAATCTGATGATCTGTGGATGGCCAGGACAGTGTATCTGTGGGTTACCTGCTCATAGCTTCTTTGCATAAGGTCAACTGGTGTCCTTGAAGCTCTGAAGCTTTCATGTCTAAGCATAGAGTGGTAGAGTGTGACAAAGGCCAGGGAGTAACCAGTCGTGGAGAGTCCCGGCTGGAGCTGGTGGCAGTCTGTGTTGTGCCTTTGAGCTGCAACTTGAGCATGAGAAAGGAATCCATCCTCCCTGAGCAATAAATGGAATTATTCAATTGTAGGTACATAGCTCCAGCCTAAGGAGGCCGTGAGCTCTTGGGCATTTCCCACTGGAGTGTGTGGTCCACCTTCTGCACCATCACTGACCAGTGGCCCCACTGGATGTGGTACAGTCCCATGGATTAATTTGCCCTTGTTGAGGTGAGATAATCCTTGTTGATGCCCATAAAGCTTTCAATGGGCTGACAAGGAGCAGAAAGGGGGAGAAGCAGCAGCTGGAGCTGTGTGTGGTTTCGTGTACATAGTAACGGGCAGGAATCACTGAAGTCTGAAACGGGCCATAAACCATTGGGTTTTTCAAAGTGCCACCTTAGCTTCAGAAAACAGTCATGAAATTGCAAAAGCACTCATTAAATGTGAAATACAGACCCAGGAAGGAGCTTCTCAGAGCAGGCATCAGAGGTAATAAATAACCCACAGCCAATAGCAAGAGCCTGCAGAAAAAGAAATGTGAAGTAAATATGACTCACATTGTACCATTTTTCAGAACTGTAATTTGATAAATTGTTTTCAGAGCTTAAAATAACTGCAGTGTTTAGCAGCTGTGGAGAGTAAGACCTTGCTATCATCCAGCACATTGCTGCCATTCCTCAGTTAGGATGGACCCGAGGCCTTTGAGAAGGAGACTGAGGGGATGTTTGGGCTTCCCAACCTCCTCTGCAGCAAAACAAGGAATCTGAATTTTTCATCTGCTCCATCATTTTCTGCAAAATAAATTATTTGATTGTTGTGAAATGGATGAAATAGCAGGGAGCAAAATAGATGTTTTTCTTGTCAGCTTCCTATCTTGATCTTCTCTGAATGTGTAGCTTCATATGGTGTGAAACCAAAAGAGACTTCTTGTGTATTGGAGACTAATAAATTTAATCCAGTTACTCTTCCTGTGACTCAGAAAACTTATGTTAGACTAAAATAAAACATATTTGGTTAAAATAGATCTTCCAGAAGGACAGTTATTCTTCATTTGAAGACACCATGAGATAGAATTGACACAGTTTCTCTCAGCTGAGTTGACTAGATGTGTTGTCCTGTCTCGAGTTTGAGAGGAAGACAAATATCACACAGCATCATACAGTAAATGTGGGCATTCTTTGTGCCCTGCCAGAGTAAAATTAAATAAAGATCTCAAAAAATTAGCCCAGTGTCTTGGGGGGGTCTCTTTATACTGTATTGTAGAAACAAAAAACATGTACTTTGAATTCAGATCAAAATATACTGTGAGTAGAAGGAAAATGTATACTCATATCATGACAAAACGGCATCATCTGACAACACAGCTTGAAATCACTCATTATGATCTTTTGACTGAGAACAGAGCTGGAGATGCCCTGGTCATCCAGGGAAGTGAAATGGTGGATGAAGCTCTCATCACAGCCTGTGCCTGGGAGAGAGCCAGGCCTGACAGGAGATATTTTGAGAGCACCAGGAGGAATGCAGGAGCAGGACGAGACTCTGTGCTTCTCTGTGCTGCTCTGTGCATCGGGGACCCTGAGATCTGCTCAGCTGGTTAGAGAACGGTGCTCATAACACCAAGGCTGTGAGCTTGATCCCAGTATGGGCCATTCACTTAAGAGCTGGACTCAATGATCCTTGTGGGTCCCTTCCAACTCGGGGTATTCTGTGAAATCTGTGAGGTGTCTTGTATTGTGCTGTATTGTATTATTGTACCACAGCTGGGAAGTGTTTGGGTCACTCCAGTGTGCCCTGAGCACCGTAGTGTTTAATGTGTGTGAGGAGACACGGCACAAGATCTGATCCACCCTTCCACTGGCTTGGGATGAGGAGTTAGCCAGGTCTTAACCTGCCTGCAGAGCCCAGACCTGGAGGCTGTGCAGGGTGCAGTGGCACATGCTGAGCAGTGACCCCTGGCTGGGGTGTGCTGTGTGGGGAGGTTTGCTTGCAGAGATGATAAATGAATGCACTCAGAGGCAGGAAGGAGAGAGATAAATGCTGGCTGCTCTCCAGTCATTAGATACCATCTATTATTTATGGGCATCTTGTGGACATCGTTATTTGTATTTTGTGACATGGAAACAGTGCTCTGGCTGATCTATACTGAGCACAGCCAGGCTTGTGTTCACTGCACTCCTTTGCAGGCTTTCTGCTGCACTCAGTCATAGTGGTTTGTCTGTGGAAGAGCAAATATGGTATTTCTGATATACCTGTAATTAATGCTGAGCGTTTTCTTCTGCTATTTTTCCTGTTTATTTACATTTCTTTTTAGATCAATTGAAAAGAAGTCACAGGAGACTTCAGCCATAGAACTGCTGGAAATAACAGTAAAATTGCTCCACAAATTGTTGAGGTTTATTTTCCTAAACGAGTCTCTACAGATTTTGAAAGACAGCAGCACTTTTAAATTTCATCTGGATGTTCGTAGTACTGAAACATTCTATCCAGTTTTAGGCAAGATATAAATCAGAAATTGGTTAGGAAAAAAAACATTTTTTTTTAGTGAGAGATTCAATTTGGATTTTTTTCAAGGGAATTATTTCTGTCCTATCCTTTGTAAACTTACATTTGCAGGGTACTTACTTATTTTGTTAAAAATTTAGAATTAGAGAAATTAGAACCAGCTGCATTTAGCAATCACAAAGATTTTAATTCCTTCCTGAAATGAAGGCTGAGCCTTGGTGTTTATTTGATGACTCTTCTTGATTTCAGTAAGCGTCTTCTCTGACACTCGAAGCATCTGCCTTGGAAATGGCCTCAAATTGCGTGAGGGGAGGTTCAGATTAGATTTGAGGAAAAATTTCTTCACTGAAACAGTGGTCAGGCATTGGAACAGGCTGCCCAGGGAAATGGTGATTCCACCATCCCTAGAAGTGTTCAAAGTGTATGTGAATGTGGCTCTTGGGACATGGTTTAACGGTGAACTTGGCAGTGCTGGGTTAATGATTGAACTCAATAATCCTAGAGGGCTTTTCCAGACTTAATGATTCTGTGGGGACAAAGCTTAAGTTGTTTTTTTGTTTTTTTTTTTTTGGCAGTTTGCTTGAACTGGTGAGCTGAGTTTGGTCTTTTGATAATAAAAGTAAAAAAATCAGGATTTCAATTTCTAGAGAAGTCTTCTCTCTTTTTAGAAGTGTATCAAGTGATACTGCGATTATCTCTACCTGGTAGAGTTAATTATGTCCAGGGAGAGAAAATTCAGGTCACAGGGTAACAGCAGCACTTGCAAATCACCAGGAACTGATGACCATACTTATTTCTGAAACACTCTTAACCAGAGAAAGTGACTCACCAGAGGAGCAGCTTGACAAATTGCACAATATCTAACTAAACAGTCCCCTTTGGAGTCTGCGCACTTCCATGGCAACCAGAATGTGGCAGCCAGGGGAAAATGGAAATTCTTTTAAAATAGTCATTCTTGCTATTCTCTTTTTTCATTTGGGAAAATGCTGAAGGATATGGAGGACTCAGAAGAAGGAAATAACCAACCGAGAGAGTATTGTTGGGAAAATGCAATTTCATCTGTAAAGGAAAAATTAGTCTTTTGAATTTCCACACTCTGGCATCTGAAAATGTCTAAATGCTGCAGAGGTAATGAATGTTTCCTCCACTGATCTGCAAGATACTTCCTCAGGATGGTTTCCCTATCAGGCATATCTAGTCACTCTCCCACAGCTCTGACTTCAGGCCTTTAGCATGGAGGTTGCTGGGGGGCAGCAAGAAATTTGCTGAAACTCCCTCCCTTGAGTGACAGATTCACTAATCGTTCCACCAGCTGTGTTTAAAAAAAAATCATCAAACCCTTCATCCAAAAGCAGATATATTAAGCTAAAAATATTTTTGCAATTTCTTTCTTCAGGACTAAATAAAGGTTTCTCACATTTTTTCATTGAAAACAAAGTTAAAAATAGCAGGGGGAAAAGTGCTTTGCCTGTTTTTTTAGTCTCTTAGGGCATCTGAAAGAGGGTAGATTTGGATGAGTTATTAGGAAGAAACTCTTTACTTTGAGGGTGGTGAGGCACTGACACGGGTTGCCAATAGAAGTTGCAGCTGCCCCATCCCTGGAAGTGTCTAAGGCCATGTTGGATGGCACTTGGAGCAACCTGGAATAGTGGAAGGTGTCCATGCCAATCCCTTCCACCCCAAACCATTCTATGACTCTGTGATCTCTGACATGGAAATGGCATGCGCTGCCTGTGTTTCTAGTGCTGGGCACTGGCTCAGGATCATGAGTAACTCCAAGATTTATAGGGATGCCTTTGAGACATATCCTTCTCCCCAACTCCAGCAGGAGACCCTGTGAGGCTGCAGGGGCTCCCTGTTACACTCTTCTCTGACTTGCTGATTTTCAGTCAGTAAGAGAAGCACACCTTCTCTTTTCATTTTCCTTCCTCTTGATAACAAGTTGTTCCTGAGCAATTGGCTCAGCTGGGGTCTGCAGTCAGGACTGTGCATGGTTGTCTCTCCAATGGCTGGGTCAATTTACAAGTGTTTTTGTCAAAGAATAAGGATTGTGAGGAGCTGAATGACCTCCGCCTCCCTGAAGTGGTGTCCTCTGCTACGCCACCTGTCACACATTGCTTCAGTGTTTGCACTCCAGAAAAATTTTGTAGCTAAGATGGGAAGCCTTGAGCATGTTTTCACAGGGAAGCCCCACTTAAATAACTCTTCCATATGCTGTACATCACTTTTATCAGCACTGAGATATCATGTGCACCCTCACTGGATACACAGTCGAATGAGCTTTGAACTCCTCAATTCAGATTGTTCTGGCTCACAACACACAAAGCATCCACAGCTGCTCTTTGCTGGTTTCATCCCCACATCTGGCCCAAACCTCATGGCCTTCCACTGGGAGGCTCAGAGTTCTTCCTTTATTCCACTGGAGTTTGGGATTTATTGTACTTACTCTGCTTTTGTCCCAGATTTCATCCCAACTACTTGTCCTGATAACTGGGGAAGCCCCATACCCCCTTTTCATGAAAAGTTCAGGAATGCATTTGTGCACCAAACATGTCCATTTTAACACCCCAAAATGGTGAGAAGGTGAAGACAAACTTATTGAAACAGGACAGAGGTACTATGTTATCCATTGTGAAAGGGTTGATGGAGCCGAGTAACTGGGAAAAGCAAAACGTGGGTCATGTTAAGAAATCAGGGTAAAAGCCTTGTGTGCTTGGATGGGGTCTGGATTTGGAGAGGGCAGAGCAGGTTGTCACCTCTGAAGTCCTCCATGCTGGTGTCTTGGTCTTCCTTCCATTTTCACATGGATCAAAGGAGCCAAGTAGCAACCAGAGGCCACCTGATTCTTATCCTCAAATGGCAGGAAAGGACACACAGCTCATGTACACAGCCCTGTCTTTAAGCAGCAGCACACTTTATGGCATTCAATCTATTTAATAAAATCATGCAGTAATTCTGATTAGTGCCTACCCAGAAGAGTTGCTGCTTACCCTTAGATCCAAAGGCTAAGCAGCAATAATCCAATCATGGTAATCATAACTTACTACTTTGATCTTCAGATAAAAGAGTCTATAGAAGTGCAAAAGTGTTACATCACCGTTATTTGGACAACTTCAAAGCATGTTATATACACTAATGAATTCTCTCAACACAGTCTGGTGAGAAGTAATAGGAGGCAAATGTGTGAACAGAGGAGTAGAAAGGAAGAAGATGACTCCTCATATGGTGAAAGGGGAAACCAGTGAAAATAAATACTTGTACACTGTCTATAGGTGTGAGACATGATGAAGAGTCCACGAGGGTCCAGCTGCAGGAGTCAAGTGCATGGGATGCTCTCCCATAGGAGGAATTTTCTGTACATTTCTTGAAGCTCTCAATAAGAAACAAGATCTCAGGCTGTGGAGAGGAAAACAGAGGAAGGGGGCAGCTTTTCATCTCAGCAGTACTTCTGAAACCTTAAAAAAAAAATTAAAAAATCATCAAATGGATCTCAGCAGGTAAAATAGGGGCAGCAGAAACATTGAGCATGTTTTTCCTTCACAGTTTGGGAGTTTTAATGTTAAAAGACAGACATACCTGTGCACCTGAAAACACTGTCTGGGGAGAGCAGATTCATTCCTCACCACTTCTGCAAGGGATGCAGAATGTCCTTGTACAATAAAAGAAAGGATCAAAAGTGAAACTAGACAAAATCCAACTTGTACAGTCTTGGTGAGGGATCACATTTTAAATTAGAAATGAGAGAGAAAATGAAGGGAATATTTGAAATACTGCTCAGAGTAAAAACCCTCCAGTGCAAAAAATACTCTCCCCCCAGAAGGCAGCCTTTCTCTCATCAGATTAGGAAATCTGACAAAAACAGACAAAAAAAAATAGAGCAAAATGAACCAAGGCAATGCACCCTGGAAGAGGAAGTCTGAACTAGGTTGTTGCCCAGACTGTAGCATTGCCCAGAAGTCTCAGAAATGGAGCTCTAAATCATGAGCACATGTAGATGGCTAAAGAGGATCTTGGAAAAATGAAGAACTTGTAGCATATAATCCAAGACATATTAAATCTTTGGGAAAAGGAAAAAAAAAGGTTTTCATTAAGCAGACTTTGAAGAACAGGCTGTAGGAGAGCACATGGAATCCTGCAACTCAGCAAAGGACATTAGCCCTATAGGCCGTTGTTTAAAAAGAAGGATGAGTGCTGTTAAATTTGGGACCACCTGAGGCTGAGGAAGTTCCTGAGTAATGAATCTCCTGGGGCTCTCCAGCAACTGTTTCTGACAAATTTTTATGCTTGTCACCTTGTGATTTTTTTCTCAGCAAAGCGAATAAATGTCACCAGAGTGAGAAAAATATGTGAAGAACCTTTTTTACAGTGAAATTTTTGCTCAAAGGCATGACAAGAGTCAGGTTTTTTTTTTTCCTTGTAGTGAAAGCTGGCAAAACTGCAGAAGAGGGATGACTTTGCCTTTCTCCAGAGCTGCCAAGCAGCCCAAAGTGACCACGTGTTTCTCAGCAAACCACTATCTAAACTCTCATCTCTTAAACTACCCTGTTTACAACACAGAGGGGCACACTGTGCCTGTACTTAATAGGATGAAAGCATATTTCTTTGGATCTACCTCTTCTGCCTTTCAACTACACTCTTCTTTTTTCTTAGGGTTCCACCTCACCCCTCTATTCTAGCCCTATATTTGCAATGTTTTTAGCAGCCCTCTGGAAGAGTTGAGTGTATTATCCTGCAGTTTGAGGAACAAACATCTCATTTCAGCAGCTGGGGATGCTGTCCAGGGATGGCAGGTCTCTCAATGAAGGACTTACCTCAGTCCTGCAGTTCTGCTCTGTAGGAGTGTTTTTATACCATGGGTGGTCCATGGGTCCTGTTGAAGTTGAAGGGGGCTTTCTGCCCATGTCAGTCCATGTTTGCTTGGCATTTACTGCTTCCAACACCACACTAGTTGAGCAGGAGAGTTGTGTTGGTTGTATATCCACAGGCTTCATTTTTTGTCAGTTGAGGACCACAGGAGGGCACAACCTGCAAAGTGCTTTTGAGTACATACATCACCCCCTGCATAGCTGGGCCCATTTGATGCTGCCTCTGCCTGCTGGTATTGAGTGTCTCAGGAAGGGGAATTGGGCAAAGAAACAGATCAGAGGTAAATTCCACCTGGTGGCCAATGCTTCAGGCCACCTCCCCAGGAGAGGCTCATAAATGTGATTCATCCTCTTCTCCCACAGCTGGGAACTGAATTAGTGAGATGAAGTAAGCTACCCTGGATCCCATAAAGTAGCAGGGTTTCACAAGGAACAAAAAAAACCCAGCTCTGGGATGCTAGGCCTCTGATTAGGACATTAGGTACCTCTTGCCTGTCAAAATGCTAAGTGAATGCCTTGAAAACAGCACGTAGCTGCTCCATGCAGTCATGCTTATACTTAGCACTGCAGCAATCCAAGCTCCAATGACTGGAGAACCACAAGTGGCATGATGCATTTCTGACTAAGCAGGAAAACTCATTTTAGAATGAGGTTTTGCCCACTAAAGGGAAACTGAAGGGGGAAAAAAAAGAGTGCCAACATATTCTGCAAAAGAAGAGATGAAACAGTAGGAGAGGGAGCATATACTGCTGTCCAAGGCCATTAGCTTGGGCAGAAAGAAACAGTAAATAAACTATGACTTATAATTAAAGCCTCACAGATACACATCCTCCTGTTGAATCTGGGAGATTCTGCATATTTGAGCCAGCATGTTCAGTTGTTGCAGTATTTACATACTGAGCAACCCCAAGGCCCCTCCTTAAAAGGACTTCTGCTGGAATTCTGGGATCCATATTTCCTCCTTCCAGCATGTTGGCTTTGGGGATCACATGAACTGGCATGGTTTGCCTGAAATTATGAGAAAAAGCAGATCTCCAGCCCATATAAAAAAGTTACAAATTTTTTATTTATTTTTTTAACTTTTTTTTTTTTTTCTTTTTTTAATGCAAGAATTAGAGAAAGAAAAGCAGGAGAGAAACAACATGGGACTCCCAGTACCTCTGCACCCTCAGCTTCCTTACCCTGTCTCACTAGTTAATGTTACCCACAGGGAGGCAAAATATGTAGCTGTAAGCTCTGTAGAAAAGTTGTGAGGAGAGATGAAGAAAGAATTTGTACCACTGGGAGAGATAAAGAAAGAATTTGTACCACTGGGAGAGATAAATGAGAGTGTCACTAGAAAACATTCTTAAATCTGTGTTGATAAGGGCTTTCCTAACACTTCATGTTAAAGCCCAGCACTGCAGCTGGGGTTCCAGACTCTTGTATCGGGAGGTGGGGTTCAATATAAGTAAAAGCAAACTAATATGGCAAGAAAATTAATAATACAGTATGGACAGAGAAACATGGGTTATAATCATTTCAATTTTGTGACAAACAGTTGTTAGCTCATTCAAAACTATCTGTGGCATAGCAGAGCAGAGGATAAGAGGGTTGCAGTCTGTGTGTGATGGAGACACCCAGAGCTGTTCCCAGCTCCACAACTCCACGCTGAGTTTCTTCCTCTGTCTGTGACTATTCACAGACTTTTTGAGCAAACCCAGGGTTCATGTTAGGGTTGCAGAGAAAGTGATGAGTACAATTATGTCAGATGGTCTGTGACACAGAGAAAAAGCAAAGCTTTTCGCATTGACAAAGTCTAATGTTGAAAATTTGCTTAAAATAAGAGCAAAACTGGAGCAAAATGTTTGCAACTAATCCACTACTGAGTCAGACTTCAGATAAAACCACAAAATTGTCTAGATCAGTATCAAATTCACCGAGTAGTGTTGGAGATCAGAGGCTCTGTGTGGGTAGAAGACCAAAAGTGGATTTGACCCACAATCAGTAGCACAAGCATAGAAGAGCTTTTCTTTCAACAGTTTTGCATAAATTCATTCAGTGACAAATATGTCAGTTGACTCAGTGAGCCTTTATTAGACTTGAATTTAACAGCAAATCTGGGAAATCCTCCCAGAGCAACTATGGCTTTAGAATCCCAGATTTGCACTTCTAATTAAAACACTGTCAGTTTAGGTGTAATTCTCCATAAGAAATGGATTTGGGGAGGGGGAAGGGAGAAGTGGGAGAGAACTGAGATGGTGCTTGAGCAGTTTTTTGATGAGGTTTACTTCGTGTATTTTCTGATGATCTTGCTAATGTTTTTGCAAAAATGTATTGTGCTCTTCTAATAAGATGGCAAAGCAGAGGCAAATTCCTGTCAGCCTTTCCTACCTTTCATGAGAGATAAGATCAAAGAGAAAAGTGTTTGATCAAGGATTGCATTTTGTTTTAAGAAATTAGATTATTGTTGCATGATTTTCTTTTTCTGTGAAGAATCCATCAATGCTAAGGCTGAAACATTAAAACATATCTCTTCATGGGATATATGGGAACTCACAATTCTTTTCTGTTTTCTGCTGGCAAAATGCAGATGGTTTTGCAAGGAAAGGTTTTTAAAAAGTCATCTAAGTAAGAAAATCAAAATTATTATTTTCAACTTGGTCATCTGCAGTTTTTTCATTAGGCAGATATAAAATAGCAAATTTCAGAATTATCTTTTAAATTATACATGTGGAAGGTAAGGATTTAATGTATTATAAAAGCCAAAAGAATATTATTTGTAATGAGAAAGAAGAAACAAAATTATTTACTGTGTCAAAGTTATACCATTTAGCCTTTCAGAAATTAAAGTTTAAGTAACAGAAAAAGGCAAAGCTTGGACAGACCCAAACCAACCATTTTTGGAGTGCTAATTTTAGAGGACATTTGGGACTGTTATCTTTACTTTCCAATTGAGAATATTAAGGTTTTGTTTACAATTTCAGAGTTTTTCACGGTGTTGAAATCCTGGTTCTCAGCCAGCTTTAATTTTAAGTAGATTGTGCACTGTGGATAATGAGGACACTGTATTTACTACTTACTTCTGCAAGGGTACTGTTTGAAAGGAGCATCCTGTTCTTGCCAGTGTTCTGTGAGGGGCAGGCAGGATCCCAGGTCAGGGAGAAGAGTGCAGATATGTGTGTGATTTTATACAGCACAGGCAGGGATAGAAGAAGAAACCAAGATATCTTCAGGTTGTGTAGGAAAGAGTCTAGGTGCAGAAGGAAAAACACAGGTTGAAAAATGTGCAGTTCTAGTCTATGTAGATATTTTGTCCATTTCTGCATCCCAGAATTAGCCATTCATTAAAGCCTCTTTCACTCTTATCCTTGCTTATTTTAGCCCAATTTTTTTTTTTAGATCCTGCTATTTGCAAGTATTACTGTGATAATGAATGTGAATAAATAGACAGATCCAAATATCTGAACCTTAGCATATCTTGAAAGTACTAACCGGTGTGCTCCATCTCACCTTAGCTCTGCAGAGGACTGAGTTACTAACTCGTTAGCAGAGAGCTGATTGCTTTCAGGTTATGCTTGAACAGGTATAGGGACATGTAAATTCATGCAAGAGAATTTGAACTCCATACTGCTCATTAGCAAAGAGAAAATAACTTGAGCTAGATCTCAAGCTGCAGAACGTTTTTTAATCAAGGGGAAGGTCATTTTCTGTTACCTAACTCCAGAGGGAGATTTTCAAAACCTCAAAGGGACTTACAAGTGTGAAGTCTGCCTACTCCTCTGTGACTGCTCTTACTAGAGCATAAACATAATTCTAAGTCCCACTGTTTTTTGACCAGGCTTTTAGCTCCCTAGTATTGAAGTCACTTCTAGAAACGGGACATTATCTCCTAAATTTCAAAGGCACTTTTGCAAATGTTTCCCATGATGGAGGCACTGCTGTTGTCCTGCTTGGTCTACAGAAGTAGCTGAATAAGATGGTAATGGATATTGCCTTTCCAAGCACTCGCCATGGTAAGCAGTAACAGGCATATGATTAGCCAGAGGAACCCAGCTTGTTCTGTTTAACCTGTGTTCACTGCTCTTGAGCCATGGGGGTGTCACACGGGATCACATCTGCTTGTGTGATGTTTATCACAACTGTTATTACATTCTTTATTGTGCTGCTCTGTCCTCAGAGAGCCTTCACCACTGGCTAGCTCTCCCTTTTGTTAAATGCTGCACAACCACGGAGCCGAAGGACCGTGTCCTGTAGAGCCCATATGCTGAGTGTTTGCTGTGTGTTTACAGCAGTTTTGATTCACAGCTTCTAGCTCCATGTCAATCCAGCAATGAGGACAAACACTGCCCACTAGCAGTGTCTGCAACAAAACATCATGCACACGAAGCCCCAGCCATGCCATCAGACCTAGCAAGCTGCTGATCTCCTTTCCTTTCCTCCACAGCCTATGAGTGAACACTCACTCCCCTTCTCACAGCATCTCATGCCATGAGGAGGAATGACCAGCACCAGCAGCAGACACGGCCCAGATGATGCATCCTTGTCCCACCTCTTTCCTAGGAGAAAGAAACCTCAGTCCCCACTCCCTCTTTCCACAGTCCTCCCTATTACTTACCAGCCTCAATACCCCATAGTTACTTTTCCATGCTGTAAATGCCAGGTGCAGAGCTGGGAAGCATAAGCCATCTGCAGCTGATGGCAGGCAACACCTGTGGGTGTTGCTGGTAATGAATATCACCAAGATATTGAGGGTCTAGAGGCAGAAATTTGGCTGACTGGCGCTGAAGGGATTGAAACAAGTCGCAGAAATATCCCAGCTTCATCAGGAAGGAAAGGCTGTATAATTTGCAGCTGGAGATGAATGTGATTATTTGCCATGTAAATGGATTTCGCCAGCTCAAAGTGGCCTTCATCAGCAGAGATTGTTGTATTTGACATTATCTGGTTACTTTTGTTTAATGCCTCTGTGCCTTTCCTGAGCGCTTCCTTCCCTGAGCACACATCATTCAGACTAATTTTTTCCTCTTCCTCATCAATCTGAAGATGTGTGAGTTGCATCCATAGCTGCCTCCCTCCCCAATCCCTCTCCAAATATGAAACAAAAGGTAAAGTCTTTTGTGATGACAGTCCTGCAGGCTGAGTATTCTCTGCAGATGGGAGGCACGATAGTCACATTTATTTCACCTAACTTTAGCCCTTAGCTGGACTGGGATATCTCTGTTACCATCTGATAAACCATATTTCTGTGGCATGACTCAGATCAGCAGAAAGGCAATATTGAGACATGATCCCCCATGGAGAAATAAATGGTGTTTCTCACAGGCAGGTCCTCTTTAGTCAGCTGTCTGGCTTTATCAAACAGCACTGTGTGTTCCATTCTGTCTGGGATAGTGGTCTGCATTTAGAGAAGGAGTATATAAATAATTTAGACAGTATGCATGAATACTACACATCATTCTAAGATTATCTTCCACTCTTAAAATTATTTGAAAAGATTCTATTTTAAATTAATGCCTCCTTGGTTTATTTGCCTCTACAGCTGTTGAATGGTTACAGTCAACTGGCTATTTGCAGCCAATGCAAAATACCTAGATTTTAAAGCATTATTATGAACATCTTGTCTAACCATCTGCTGAATACAAAACAGAGAATGTCAGTAGGCAAATTATTCATTAAGACCGTAAGTCCTCTCTGAGCTTCAATATGTCTTACAGAGGTTGTTTTTTTTAAACTTCAGGTGATGGAGGAGCTGACAGAGTGATCACAGCTGGGCTGTGTGTCTGCTCTGGTGCTTCTTCCTGCCAGGAGCCCATGCTACAACACAAACCTTGTCAGAGCTGCTGTGGATGGGCAATGCCCTGCCCAGCTACACTTTCTCATAGTTGTATCCATGTCTCATTATTAATATTATTATATAGCCTGAAAGGAATTGAAAATCAAAGCAAATTCAGTCAGTTTATTGCTGTTTGTTTTTTTTTTCACTGTGCACTTTTTATCCCTGCTCTAATTACATTGACGCCTTGAAAAGTAAATTAAGAACTGAGACAGAACTTTGGCTTCCCTGGAAGTGTCTGGAGAACGTGACTTTGGGTAAATGGCCAGGTAAATGATAGTCCTGCAAGAGCAAGCTGCTGCTTTTGGACTTTCACCCTCCTCCTGTTTGACTCTCCCCTTTGTGCCCAGGTCTCTCTCCGGCCGCATAGTTGGTGGCGTCTGGTGGTTCTTCACCTTGATCATCATATCCTCCTACACAGCTAACCTGGCTGCCTTCCTCACCGTGGAGAGGATGGTTTCTCCCATTGAGAGTGCAGAGGACTTGGCCAAGCAGACAGAAATTGCCTATGGGACCCTGGAAGCTGGCTCCACTAAGGAATTTTTTAGGGTAAAAAGGAAACTTTAATGCAAACATTTTTCTTAACCTCTTGTTTGACAAGTCTTCCAGGCCCGTCCTCTCTCATCCTCAGCTCAGGTCTGTTTTTTTTCTCTTGCTTCCCCTCATCATGTTATGACCTGCCAGAAGATTGGCAGTGACTCCAGTACACACGATATTCTGTAATTGTGAACACAAATACGGAATATCTGTGTGTTTCCCCACGTTACCAAGGAGCTTCTCTGAGCAACTCCCAAAGAAACTGTCTCCTGATTTCCAGCTTGGCTTGCCCTTGGTTTGATCCGCAAAATCTCTCCTAGACAAATATGTGGCAGAAATGAGGGATTGATCTGGGCCCTGGTGCAGAAGTGGCAGGAGGTTCATTAGCATCCTGTCACCCTTTTTGTCTTCCTTGGCCCGTCTGATATGTGAGTGTGTGTTCAGTCCAAGCTGGAAATGCCAGGGGGCACCCAAGCCTCTGTTAACACTTGTGTTGGGTTTGTGCTGTCCTACACAGCGATCCAAAATAGCAGTGTTTGAGAAGATGTGGACATACATGAAGTCAGCCGAGCCCTCCGTTTTTGTGAGGACGACGGAAGAGGGGATGATCCGGGTGAGGAAGTCCAAAGGGAAGTATGCATACCTCTTGGAGTCCACCATGAATGAGTACATCGAGCAGCGGAAGCCCTGCGACAC
Organism: Pipra filicauda; assembly: GCF_003945595.2. Lineage (NCBI taxonomy): Eukaryota > Metazoa > Chordata > Aves > Passeriformes > Pipridae > Pipra > Pipra filicauda. The sequence goes on from NW_024104532.1 coordinate 238,844, forward strand.
CATGAAGGTGGGAGGTAACTTGGACTCCAAAGGCTATGGTATTGCAACGCCAAAGGGGTCTGCACTGAGGTAAGTAGCTTGGATTTGCTTCCTTTTGCCAAACCAGCCAGCAAATCAATGTATGCACACAGTTCAATCTCCATTGCCATGCTAATCACGAAAGCTTGAGCAAGGAGGTGGGGGAGGAGGAGGAAGAGGGGTGTGAAAACTCAGTGTGATGTGCAGAAGAATAGTGCCCGCCTCCCACTGAGCAGCAATGGGAGCATTTAATTCTTCAAGCCCTGCATTTGGAAACTGGATCCTGGCTGATCCACTTGCTATGAATGTGTCTGCTGTATAAGGTGATGGCAGGGGGCTGCTGTGGTGTAACCATTGGTTTCACAGAGCATTATCCGGAAGGGACGCTCATCCTGTGCCATGTGAACTGCACAGCTTTGCAGAGTATGGGATTACCCTGGCTTGGATCCATGCTCGCAGAGGGAGTTCTCATGGGGAAAGCATTTTGGTGTTTCCTTAAATGACATGCTGTTTGGAAGAGGTGGGAGGCCCGTTTTGAAAAGCCCTGCAGAGGGTGAGCATTTTCATTCACTGAGTCAATTCAGATCCTGGCAAGCACCAAATTTATGGCAAGTCCAAAGGGGCACAAATACTGCATTTCTGAGCCCAGACCTGCAGCTGCCACGTGCCTTTGCCTGCTGACCTGTGAAATATCTTCAGAGAGCTTCCTTTAAAAAGAAAAACCCCTCAAAAGCACAGACCTGAGTTAGTGCAGAGCTCAGGCACTGCACACAGCCATGGTGCTGCACATGAGCTGCCCCTCTGCAAAGTGCATCATGAAAACTGACCTGCTCAGAGCATGATTACCATAGTCCACAAACTGGGATGGTGATCCACGTCAGAAGTGTGGTTCCTTTTGGCAGCAGCCATGCAAGTTCCTCACGTTACAATCATGAGGAATGTGAGTTGTAAGGATTTAGTAAATTCTCAGGAGCTATAGCTTTAATTAATCAGAATGACGTTCCAACTGATTTAGTTATTTATTGAGCTATTTATTAATGAAAACATGTTGACCAGAAGCATATGTGTGACCTTACACTTGTTTGCTAACCCAATGCAGAGACATGTAACCCATGATCTCTGTATTACTAGAAACCAGATGAGCATTTGCTGAAGGATTTGTCTGGTCACACAGCTCCCAAGACAAAGCCAGCTCAGAGAATCAAAGATGTATCAGCTGACAGTGGATGAGGCCCAAGGATTTTGATTACTACATTTCTTAAGTCAGCTCACATTAGATTCAACACTTCCCATATCAGCAGTATCTTTAGAGAAGCTGATGTGACCACCTCCAGGTGACAACCAGCACCACCAGTGCAGATGGTCCAGAAGGCAGCTCTTGCATCCAGTGTGGTTCAGGCTCTGAAATGACTCAGGGTTCTCCAAATGAAAGTGGACGTATTCTCACAGCTTTGAGATGCTTTCTGTTGTACACTCTACACTGTTTGTTTTCAGTCTTGCAAATATGGAAATTGGGATACAGGGCTGATTCTATTTATTTATTTATTCATTTAAAAATCAAACTTGTATCCTAATTTTGATATTATAAAAACAAACAAGCAGGAACATCCTACCTATCTTGTAATTTTTGGCATGTGAAGGGTCCATTTATGGTTCCTGTAAGAAAAATAAACCACAAGAAAGAAAATTGCATCAATCATTTTATTTTTGCACCTCCAAACATCCCTCTGCTAGGCATGATTCCAAAAATTCCTAACCTTTCTTTCTGTTTCCTCTTTTTCATTCCGGCTGCATGTAGAACAAATTTCTTATGGGCCTAATGGCAAAGGAGGAATGCTTGATTTTCCATCCAACGGTGTTTCTTTGGAACAGTTCCTGTCCGTTTTTGTCCCATTATGTTTGTTTTGTTCCCGTTGTTGTAATTGTTTTAATATTAGTAGTTCCCTACGGTCATCATGTAGTGTCTGTTTCCCCCTTGGGGTCGTGCACGTGAGAGGTTGCCCTGAGCAAGGTGACATTCATGAGGTGTCTGTGCAGCACAATCAGTCTGTCTCTTACTCAGTCTCCATCTTCACTCACTTCCATCCACGGAGTAAAAGCTCTGAGCCAGGTTTGGAGGAGGTTTGTGACCCAGGCCTATCTTAGATCAGGTGTGTTTTAGAAGCTGGGCATTGTAGCTAGACCAGTTTTCCTGCATTTAGGATAGCTGGTTGGGAAAGGATCCTGGAGAGATGCTACATGAGCATTCACCCTATGCTTTCTTGCTTCTACATGGGAACACGTTGCCAAGATTTTGCCACAGAGGAATGAAAACAAGGTTCAAAATCCAGAAATAATTCTACATGAGGTAGCAGGTGCAAACCTCCCTCTCGGGACATCAGTTTGATCTCTTGGACTGCTAAAATAACTTACTCCTTCCTCCTGGGTGAATCTGGCTTTGAATGTCTTTTGACCTCCAGATGTTAAAAGTTAGTTGCATTTGCACCCTTCTCCGAGAAGGGCTGTGATGAGAGGGCAGAAATTGCACCTTTCAACACCAGGGAGTTCAAGATGTGATCCTGTCTGACATGAGATAGTCATGGGGAAAAGTCAAATTATCCAAAACAGGGGAAAGAAAACTCAGTAAATTCCAAGTGAGTCTGGACTCAAGAAATAGAGTGGTTTTTGAGATGGAGATCTGTGAGGGCAAGTTCTTCAGAACAGCCATATTGAAATTAAAGTTCCATAAAATAGAAGTCAGATTTCCTGGGGTCTGTGAATAAACACAAAATGTTCCCTGTTAAAAACCCACTCCCTTTCAGGACCCCAGACCTCTCAGTTCTTCATTCATATACACTCAAGATGAAGTACAGCTTGTTCTGTGTACTCGCCAGGAGCTAAAGGGAGAGACAATTAACTGAAATGAAGCTTCCTAGGAAAGAAAACACATAATATTCAGCACATGGCCCCAAAAATCATATGGCTGATAATGTGCACAGGGAAACTGCGATGCATATATTTTGTTAACACCTTGTACCCACATAGAAGCTGCAATGTACTTTGGTTCATTAGTTAACTAATTTTTCACAGATGGCTCAGGCATCAGAGTGCTAAGTAACCTATATTCTGTTTTAGAAGACAGAATAATTATGATTTACTTAGTATCAAATTCTTTCTGGATCTACACTCACATATTTCCATTGGCTTTAAATGCAACAAAAGTCAGGCTCTGAGCGCAACTCTGTTAGAGTGAAAAAGCAAAAATATTGAGCCATCTTCAAATCTACACCTTTGCCTTCTCTTGGACTGGTAGCAAGTTTGACTGCATCTGGATTTTGCTTTTTGAAGGCTGGATTCTGCCTGAAGGAGGCTCCCAGTCCTTGCGAAGGCTTCAGTGCTCGGATGGAATCCCAACAGGCAGAGCCATCGCGGGCACATGGAGGTCAGCACATTCCTCTTGCTCACAGTCAGGCTTGTTTTAGAATTGGAATACAGGAAAACCTCCCCTTGGCGAGGGTTTTTTGGTGTGGTACAGAGCACTGTGTGCACAGATTCTCTGAGATGGGAGATGCAAAGTCCTTGGCCTTTTTCAAGACCTGCTTTATTGATATTCAAAGTTTGCTGGTGGATGGTTCAGCCCTCCATCTCTTCCATGATGTC